>NC_056729.1:1713756010-1713823510 GCF_019279795.1 Protopterus annectens | reverse complement strand
GTGATTACCTTCTCAGTGTACCAAGCTCTGGGTAGTCATGACACAACCTGAACCCTATACTCTGTGATTACCATCATTCTGTACTAAGATCTGGGGAGTCATGACACAATGTGAACCCCATACTCTGTGGTTACCATTATGCTGTACCAAGTTTTAGGGAGTCATGACACAACGTGAACTCTATACTCTGTGATTAATATCATACCATACCAAGTTCTGGGGTGTCATGACACAACGTGAACCCTATACTCTGTGATTACCATCATGCTGTACCAAGTTTTAGGGAGTCATGACACAACGTGAACTCTATACTCTGTGATTAATATCATACCATACCAAGTTCTGGGGTGTCATGACACAACGTGAACCCTATACTCTGTGATTGCTATCATACTGTACCAAGTTCTGGGGAGTTATGACACAATATGAACCCTATACTCTGTGATTGCTGTCATACTGTATCAAGTTCTGGGGAGTTATGACACAATATGAACCCTATACTCTGTGATTGCTGTCATACTGTATCAAGTTCTGGGGAGTTATGACACAATATGAACCCTATACTCTGTGATTGCTGTCATACTGTATCAAGTTCTGGGGAGTTATGACACAATATGAACCCTATACTCTGTGATTGCTGTCATACTGTACCAAGCTCTGGGTAGTCATGACACAACCTGAACCCTATACTCTGTGATTACCATCATTCTGTACTAAGATCTGGGGAGTCATGACACAATGTGAACCCCATACTCTGTGGTTACCATCATACTGTACTCAGTTCTGGGGAGTCATCATGTGCGCCGGAACCATAGAGCGAGGGGGAGGGAGCACCCCCCCACACACTTTTGCGGCTGCAAGACATGTCTCGAGGAAATGAAGCAATTACCAGAAAAAACTCCATAGTGAAGTTTTTCTTTTAGGAGGCTCCATGCATGCATCATACGCTAATGTGGATTAAGTGCACGGCATGGAAATTTAACAAGCTGTAAGGAGAGTTATGCTGCCCCGAGTGTGTCATGCTTCCTTACAGTAAGGAGAGTTTTGCTTTGCTTTGTTATCACACATCTATTTTAATACAGGAGAGTTGAGTTTTCTTTGCTGCTGCTACAGTGTGTATATGCGTATGTGTGTATGTGTGTGAAATTGTTTCTAACATTTTACTGCGGCTATTCTGACTTTCTAACTATAGCGCCACTCCTCACAGGCACCTACAATGCACGGTCTTCTTTCCTAAGTACTGCACTGATCAGCGACACATCTTATCACACCTCATTTCTCCCATACTCGGTTCCCTACCCCCGGCACCTCTTTTTTCAATTTTATGGTGCCCATTCCCATCACCTCTGCACAACTTTAACTTGCTGCCTACTCACTCGCTTACTTATATTTATTGTTAAACTTGCACCTGACGAAGTCCGCTCACACTACTCTCTGACGAGCCCTTTTGTTCTCTCAATTAGATCACAGATATTTACAACTTAGTTCACATTTAGTAGTGGATTTTTTGAGGACATTTACTAGCTCACCGTTTTATTGTTTCTTATGTTCCAACTTGTTAATATTTATTGTAGACCATGTTTCTTGACTCAGTGGTGGGTTCTTAGCTTGTAGATTTCCTAACACGATTGACTCAAGAGTTTAATTTTAAGTTCTTACCCTTCATTATAGACACCACATTACACCTTGGTTCTCCCACACTCAGTAACTATCTCTTGGCCCCCATCTTGTCAGTTTGTTCACTTTTGTTCTTGCTATCATTGTATTTTCATTGTTTTGCATTCCCATCCCCCGCACATCACCACTTCATAAGCCCCTTTCTGCCCATGCACAGACTCTCTAATTTTTTTTTTTCAACAAGGCCTTGGCCCTTTCTATCATAGCCTCATCTACTCTGCTTACTTAAATTATTACACACGGCTCCCGGTTCTAGCCTTTACCTCACCTTTTCACTGATGTCCCACTTTGTAATCTATTTTACTGTTTTGTCCAATTTATCAGGTTTAAAGAAACTTTCCTGGCAAAGATCTCTCGAAAAGCACTGTACACACTCCAGTGCCTCTAACTCGCTAACACTAACTTATTTACCCTAAAACAATGATCTCTATGAGGAAGAACCTCATCTTACAACTTGCCCTAGCTACCATTTGTAATCATCTGCTTAATTTCAATACAAATTCAAATTAGGTGCTGTGCCTACTTTATGCACAGCAGTGCTGGGTTGTGTGAGGGTGTACAAACCTATTGTTGTAACTGCTGTTGATTGCATAGAGAACTGCACCAGGTATCATTATAAATAGAGGAGGTTTATGGACTTATTATTCCTCCTGTGTCAGCTGTATTAATGTATATGTTACATACCATTTCTTTTAGTAGGTATAGAATCTACTTAGCCATGCTATGTGTGAATTTATACATTAAGGAGGAAGCAAAGAGGAGATATTTTCCCCCCTAAAATGATGAGTATATATGTGATCACTTTGCTGGATGGCCTCAGTTCCTCTTATCTTATTCCTGTCTGTCCCACATCTTCTTCACCAGATTGCCTTCTGCTGTAATCCATTCTCTCTCTCTTTTTTTTTTAAACAAGAAACATATTTATTGAATTATCACTTATGACACAGGCAATTATATGTTTATATAAATAAACCAAAAACAATAGTGCCTAAAGACCAAGGAATCGCTGTAGGTATATCCACAAAAGATTTATTGAGAATTCCACTTACAAACGTTAAAAGTAAAAAAGCAAATTAACACTCTTATAACTTCAGTACATAAAACGCGTTTTCGTCCATCCACTCAGGACTTCATCAGATGAATGCCATTACATCACATGTGCATTTATATGGCTTAATTAAATAGGTGGACAGGACCTTACAAAGGATTACATTATAGTGGAACAAAATAAAAACACATTTCAAGGTTTTACTATATACAATTTTAGTAATTTGATTTTGAATACGGATCATTTTACTTTGCTTAGTAAAGGATTAAAATACATTCCTATGCACAATGGGGACTCAACACGAACTATAATGGACATTAAGCTTTTCGTGAGAAAGATTAATTTGGAAGTATTAGGTACTAGGATGGGGTTTAGGAAAGAAAACAGAGTGGAAAATGAATTAAAAAGAAAATCTACTTATAACCCACCCCTAATACCCCAGCTCAGGAATTTAGAGAATGTGTTAATAAATGAAGTAAGGAAACAAAAAGAAGATGTTAAATACAAACCCAAATTTAACCTGAATAAAAAAGAATATTTAACACTCAAGGAATTGAGTAACAATGAAACAGTGAGGGTGATGAAACCGGACAAAGGAGGGGGTATAGTAATTATGGATAGGATTGAATATGAAGGGAAAATGAACTTCATCCTTAGGGAAGAAAACAAGTACTCAGTGGTCTCCAAAAACGAAGTTAATATGGCATACAAAAAGATAGATATCATTCTCCAGGATTTACTAACTGAAGAAGTAATTAACAACAAAATTTTTAATTTTCTGGAGGTGACTTGACCAAGAATGGCCACAATATTTGGTATCCCGAAAATTCACAAAAGTATTGAAACCCCCCCCATTTAGACCTATTGTCGCGGCGGAAGGCTCAAAAACGGTACCTGTGGCAAAATTCGTTGATTTTAAAACCAAGCATATATGGGTTAATAAAAAAACTATAATTAAAGATTCCTGGGAATTCTTGGGTGAGTTAAAACTGGAATTATATAATGAGGACGCTTTGTTCATTACAATTGATATTGTTGATTTATTTGGAAGTATACCCCACAATGAGGGAATGGATATGTTTGAGGAAAGTGTTTTTGAAGACACTAAACTGAGTCATGAAGACAAGGTAGCTAGTATTATCCTAATGGATACAGTTCTCAGATACAATTTCATAACCTTTGATGGGGAATATTTTCATCAAAAATCAGGTGTTTCTATGGGGGCAATATGTGCACCTACCTACTCGAACATTGTGTTGGCCAAATGGGAAGAAAAGTTTGTTATAAATTCTAGTTTTAATATGTATTGGTCAATGTACCACAGGTACCTGGACGATATTGTATTAATATGGACAGGTGGATTAGAGAAGTTCTATGAATTTTTAGAATACTTGGGTCAAACCACAACCTTCCTAAAATTCACACACACAATTAGTACAGAGTTTCTTAGGTACCTTGATGTTGAAATTTACAGACACGAAGGAAGATTTGAAAGTAGGATACATAGGAAAGACACATATGTAAATTCTTTCCTACATTATAGTAGTGCCCACCCCCTACACAGCAAAATTAATATTGTTAAAGGTCAATTCGTAAGAGGGTCAAAAATGACTAGCTGTGAAAGTGATTTTGTAAAGGAGTGTGACAAACTTGAAATGATGTTCTTGGAACGTGGGTACCCTAAGGAATTTATAGTGCGCCTAAGAAATGAAGTGGAGAAGGGTAGACCACAAAGATTTAAGCCCATCCTTGGGATAGGAGTGGAAAAAAGTAACAACAAAGAAGTAAAGATATCCACGGTGGGTCAGAACCCATTCTTAAGGAGTCTTGTGGTAGAGTATAATGGGGTTAATAAAAAAATGAAACAGACCCTAATGAATGAATGGAATAAATTTTCTTTATTAACAGACATAGAGGAAATAAGTGGAATGTACCCAAAATTGGTGTTTAAGAACTCTTGGAATATTAAGAATATTTTGGAAAAAAGAGGTAATAAAACTAAGGGAACAAACAAAAACAAATTAGGTACATATAGGTGTGGGAGGTGCCAACAGTGCCCCTTTATCAGTAATAAATGCGAAATTTACTTACAATGTAGGAAAAGGATGTTAAGAAGTAAGGGGTCTTACAACTGTGAAAGCAAGGGAGTGGTATATCTGGTAATATGTAAAAAATGCCAGAGTTTCTATGTGGGTAAAATGGAGAGGGGTCTAAAAAGGAGAATGTATGAACATTTCTATGAAATTGGGAAGCGTAAACCAACTAATGCACTGTTTAGACACTCTCTGACCTGCAAAGAATATAAATATGAATTTTTTGTGCTAGACCAAATATGACCGGATACAAGAGGTGGACCTTGGGAGGAGATTTTTGGAGAGTAAGGAGCTATGGTGGCAAATTAACCTAGAGGCTGGTAGTAAACCTGGGTTAAATGACACACTATCAATTTCCTCATTGTTAAAATTGAGGGCTTTGAAGATATAAAAAATATTCATTCAAAAACACCATTTTAGTAACCCACTAGAGGGCACTATTACACAATATTTGTCTACATTGGTTCCTCAAGCATCTTTTAACAAAGAAATTTTTAACATGAAATGAATCAATTTTTAAACTACAATATATATTTATTTATTTTTACATATACAGTATTTAATCAATATTTATTTATTTATTTACAATTTTTAAATAAATGTGTGGATTATAGGATGATGTTGTTTTTTTAGAAACATTGTTTCACTATAAGAAGAAGAGTTATAAAAGGTTAAACCCCATACACTGTGATGACACTTCCTGAAACAGATAGGCATTAATATTAATTAGTAGGATGTCACTGATTCGTTATTTTGAATTAATTGATGTTGTTTTATTGGATTTTAAGTAATTATTTATTTAATTAAGCCATATAAATGCACATGTGATGTAATGGCATTCATCTGATGAAGTCCTGAGTGGATGGACGAAAACACGTTTTATGTACTGAAGTTATAAGAGCGTTAATTTGCTTTTTTACTTTTAACGTTTGTAAGTGAAATTCTCAATAAATCTTTTGTGGATATACCTACAGCAATTCCTTGGTCTTTAGGCACTATCGTTTTTGGTTTATTGGTTTGATTCTAGTGCCTTTGCTGTCTCGTTTGTGGATTTTATGTTTATATAAATAAAACAAACCATAGTGTCATATTTTCAGTTGCAAACATTATACATCACTTATAATCCATCCAGTTATTGTCAGTCAAACATTATAAAGCTCATTCAATTCCTGCCTTCCCTTAAACCTCCAAAACATTATTCTGCATAAATTTTTCCCATAGTTCCTATTTTTCCTATGTAATTTGCATCTACCCTTTTCTAAAGATCCCAATTCCGACTGTTATATGATTTCCATTTTCTAGTAACTGCTGTTTTGGCAGCCGCCATAATTAGACTCAGCAATGCCTTACTATGTCTAGGCAATTCCGATTTTGTATCATAGCTCAGAAAAATCATTTCCCTAGTTACACCAATTTGCTCACCCAGTATCTCTGACAGAGTAGTCTGCAGGGAATCCTTAAAGTCTGCCAACTCATTACACTCCCAGAAAATATGTTCCCATTTACCTCTTTCTTCCCCATCACACCTGCAACATTTGCAATCTACCCGAGGAAAATTCTTTGGAGTCTGCTTCGGGTATTAAAATACCTATGCAGATGCCTCCAAGTAAAGATCCTAAATCTTCTAGACTTTGTTGCATATCTGGGAACCATACATATATATCCTCCATTGTTTCTAACCTCCTCTGATTGATTCCTATAGTGCCCTACCAATTATCCCTTTATTAACAGCAGCTTCTTTTCCAGATTCTACTAAAACTGTGCTAGTACTGATCTTTCACTTAGGAAGCCCCTATTTCTGCATATCCTCCCTGTATTCGAGAGGGTTTCCTCCGGGTGCTCTGATTTCCTCCCACATTCCAAAGACATGCATTTGGACCGTTTCTCCCTGGGCTTCCACTGAAAATGGGCTCTGTTTCAGTCAGACTTTCCTGGCAAAGAAATATTAAATTAATTATTTATTTATCTTTGTCTATACTCTGATATCAGTTCTTGACAGTGAAGGTAAACTGTCCCTGATTTTGACCCTTTGTCACTCCAACACTATTTTTGAGTTCAGCCAGAATTCCTAATTAAAGAAGTTGAATAATATGCTACTTTCAAAGCCAGTAAAACACTTTGTGTGCCTACACTTTCTCTGTTTTCTGTAACTGGTTGTACAAGATCAACAGGTGTCAGTGGCACAACAGGTAGTGCACGTGTCTTTGGTGCAGAAGGCTGTGGGTTCTATTCTCAGACTAAGTAGATAGATTGTTGACACTGCAGTGCAGCATAAGGGGAGGGCTGCCCTCCTGACTGTGCCATCCTTCAAATAAAATATTAAATTGAGGCCCCATCCGTGTGAGCTAGCTGTCCTGAGTGTGATGTCCTTCATATGAGATATTAACTTGAGGCCTCATCTGTGTGAGCTAGCTGTCCTGAGTGTGATATCCTTCATATGAGATATTAAATTGAGGCCCCATCTGTGTGAGATAGCTGTCCTGAGTGTGCCGTCCTTCATATGAGATAGTAAATGGAGGCCCCATCTGTGTGAACTAGCTGTCCTGAGTGTGCCGTCCTTCATAGGAGATATTAAATTGAGGCACCATCTGTGTGAGCTACCTTTTCCTGAGTGTGCTGTCCTTCATATGGGATATTAAATTGAGGCCCTGTCTGTGTGAGCTAGCTGTCCTGAGTGTACTGTCCTTCATATGAAATATTTCATATGAGATATTAAATTGAGGCCCCATCTACGTGAACTAGCTGTCCTAAGTGTGCCATCCTTCCTATGAGATATTAAATTGAGGCCCATCTGTGGGAGCTAGCTGTCCTGAGTGTGCTGTCCTTCATATGAGATATTAAACTGAGGCCCCATCTGTGTGAGCTAGCTGTCCTTCATATGAGATATTAAACTGATGCTCCATCTGTGTGAGCTAGTTATCCTGAGTGTGCCATCCTTCATAAGAGATGGCGCAGTGGTGCAGTGGTAGCATTGTCACCTCACAGCAAGAGGTTTTCTGGTTCAATTCTCTGCTGGGGTTCCTTCTGTGTGGACTCTGCATGTCCTCCCTGCATTCATGTGGGTTTCCTCCGGGTGTTCTGGTTTCCTCCCACGTAACAAAGACATGCATCTGGAGTGTTTCTCCCCAGGCCTCCGCTGAAAATTGGCTTTGTTCCAAGTCAGACTTTCCCAGTTAACAAATGTTAAATAAAAATAAATAAGATAAAATAGAAAACTGAGGCCCCATCTGTGTGAGCTAGCTGTCCTGAGTGTGCCGTCCTTCATGTGCGATATTAAATGGAGGCCCATCTGTGTGAGCTAGTTGTCCCGAGTGTGCTGTCCTTCAGATGAGATATTAAATGGAGGCCCCATCTGTGTGAGCTAGCTGTCCTGAGTGTGCCGTCCTTCATATGAGATATTAACTTGAAGCCCATGTGTGTGAGCTAGCTGTCCTTCAGATGGGATATTAACTTTGAGGCCCCATCTGTGTGAGCTAGTTGTCCTGAGTGTGCCATCCTTCAGATGAGATGTTAAACTGAGGTCCCATGTGTGTGAGCTAGCTGGCAGCTTGGACAGATGTAAAACATTCTATGGTATCAATCAAAAAGAATAAGAGAAGTTCCATAATGACCTGGCCAAATTTCCCCCAGTAGTATAAATACCACCTTAGGTTTCCCCTGAAAAGCCAAGTGAGACTTACCTGGTGAACAAAGGATAAATAAACTAAAACAAATAAAGCTCCATGCACTGCAAACATTACAGTCTGGTTTCTGATCATAGCCCTTTGTTATGTGTTTTCATTAAGCAGACTAAGATTTAGCTCGGGAGGTGAATTTCTTGGCATCCCATGTCTCAAACACATAATAAGCTGCTTATGATTGGAGAGCAGATCATAATCCTCTGTCTCTTCTTTTTTCTTTGCCCCTTACTACTGCTAGATATAATTCACATTTCCTTTCTAGCATCTTTGGGGAGTGGGGACTAATGTTTGCCAGCTTTGAACATTAAATGCTGGACACAAATCATTTCTTCCAAAACACCCAAATTCTACTATTACTCATGGTCTTTGTTCAAGCCATCCATTCACTGGATCAAAATGTTGAAAAATAAATACTCCACCCCCTAAAATACACGCAATGATCCCCACATTAACATCTTTAGTCACTTATTTCTTCAAGAGATCCAGAGTTACGAGAATGCAATTTTGGTCACACCCACTGTGGTGACAAATCTTTGACTATTTATTTATTTATTTCAGCAGAGGCCTGGGGAGAAACGCTCCAGACGCATGTCTTTAAAATGTGAGGGGAAACCGGAGTACCTAGAGGAAGCTCTCTGTATCTTATTTTCGACATCTGAAAGGTAGCAACTCTTCAGATGAGTCACAGCTAGGAATAGTACCATGCAATGAGGAAGTTCAAATGTTTAGACAGAACAAGTTTGTTATTTGTAGTGCATATCACAACAACAGTTTGGAAGAAGAAATTCTGGCTTAACCAACACCACATCATCTGTGGGGTGGAGTGGCATACCTATTTCTGTTCAAGGACAAAGTACATTTTAGTATTTACGGAATATTATTCAACGTTTTCTGCAATACTAGGAATGATATACTCAAACGTATAAGTGAAAACAGTCTATTAATGTGAGGGAATATCTGATGTTGCCAAATCTGAAAATAGTCTGCAGTACGACAGTCAGCAAATGAGAAACTTTCTGCCCGAGTTTGAGCACGTTAAAATAGGTTCACACTATCCAAAATGCAATAGATAAATGGGCAGAACTATCCAAATATTGCAAAACCTCATGAAAACAATAGTAGAAAAACTTGCCATTGTGCAGGTGCATTGTATTGTAATACTACATTATTGGGACTTAGAAAATTGAAAAGTAGATTCTCTACATCAGCTACATTACTGAGGCCTGAAACTCAAGAGGAAGTAAAGGAAATCGGGAACAAAATCACGAGAGACTGAAACACGACTACGATAGAAACTGCAAATGACTAGCAGGCTCATCATTTTTATCCGGTACGCATTTAAATGCCATATGAATGAGCACAGCATGAACCTGAAGTTGTTGCTAAAACAGCTGAACAAAGATTTTATGTGAAGATGAAAACAAAATTGCCAACATTTACACAAGACAAACATGTCAACGTTGAAGATACATGAAGAAGAACCTAAATCTTGCAACAATTGCTACTCAAAGAAAGTAGAGAGTGTGAGAAATGTGACGGCTAAGAGCTGTGGATCATGTACTGAAGTTGTGTCTCCAAGTGAAACTGTAGTTAACCAGGAACTGCTCTTAAAGCAACACCAGATGCCCATCCACTGTGTAGCAGATTTATAAGAAAATACTTGGCTAACCGCCATGAAGGGGCATTTTAAGTATAGCCAATAACCCAAGGTCAGAATCAAATCTTGTACCTTGTGTCTATGAGGTGAACAGACAACAGCCAAATGGCTATACGGATTATCCCAAATTGGAAATTGTTCTGATTAAATGTGTCATTATTGAAAATGTGTTATGAAAATGTAATTTGATATTAATAAACCATGATGTGCACAATGTAGACTAAAGGTTCATTTGTGTTTGTTTCCTGCCATACAGACTATATTTAGTAGATATAATTTATAGAATTTATTAAAAAGGTATATTATATATAGAGCATATAGTTTTAATGCTAATGACTTCATCAGAGGAAGTCTGTTATGTGGTACACAATGTCAAAACAGCTGGAATATTCACTTCAAGCAGGCTGCAACACGCATCCTGTGTTTCAGTCTATTTCTCACAAGTCAGACACTACAGTGTGCATAGGAGCACCATGAGACATGAAGGTTTATTCCTGTAGTGGGATGCACGGCTATGCAGACCAGTAGGCCTGCAGTACAAGCAGACTCACTCCAATGACATCTTATCACGCTGCGTCTCAGGTAAGTGTACCATCTGTTGTGCCATTGACACTAGTCTACTGAGACTAGCCCGATCAACAATGAATAAATAAATAAATAAAATATTGTCACACTGCATCTCCACTGAAATGTCATCACACTCCTCTGTTAAATGGAAATCCAGTACAGTAATGTCCAAGAGGTATATGTGTGTGTCTTTGTGTGTGTGTGTGTGTGTGTGTGTGTGTGTGTGTGTGTGCGTGGTGTGCGTGCATGCAAGTGTATGCATGTGTGTGTTTGCGCATGTGTATGTGTGTCTGTGTGTGTGCATGTGTGTGTGCACGTGTGTGCATATGTGTGTGCGTATGTGTGTTCGTGTGCATGTATGTGTGTGCACGCGAGTGTGTCTGTGTGTGTGCGTGTGTGAGTGTGTGTGTGTGTGTGTGTGTGTGTGTGTGCGCATGTGTGTGCGTGCGTGTGTGCATGCATGTGTGTGCATGTGTGCGCACGCGCATTTGTGTGTATGCATGTGTGTGCGTGTGTGTGTGCGTGCATGTGTGCGCATGTGTCTGTGTGTGAGTGTGCGTGTTTGTGTGTGTGTGTGTGTGTGTGTGTGTGCATGCATGTGCGTGTATGTGTGTGTGTGTGTATGTGTGTGCGTGTGTGGGCATATGTGAGTGCGTGCACATGTGTGTGTTTGTGTGTGTGTGTATGTGAGTGTGTGTGTGTGTGTGTGTGTGTGTGTGTGTGTGTGTGTATGTGTGCATGTGCACATGTGTGCGTGCGTGTGTGCATGTGTGCGTGTACATGTGTGATTGTGTGTGCACATTGTGTGTGTGTGTGTGTGTGTGCGTGAGTGTGCATGTCTGTGTGTGTGTGTGCATGCATGTGTGCATGCGTGTGTGCGTGTGTGAGTGTGTGTGTCTGTGCGTGTGTGCGTGTGAGTGTGTGAGTGTGCGTGTGTGTGCATGTGCGTGAGTGTGTGCGTTCTTGTGCATGTGTGTGCATATGCATGTGTGTGCGCTCGTGTGCATGTGTGTGCATGTGTGTGTGCGTGCGTGTGTGTGTGCATGTGTGTGTGCGTGTGTGTGAGTGTGCGTGTATGTGCGTGAGTGTATGTGTTCCTGTGCATGTGTGTGCATATGCATGTGTGTGCGCTCGTGTGCATGTGTGCCTGCCTGTGTGTGCATGTGTGTGTGTGTGTGTGTGTGTGTGTGTGTGTGTGTGTGTGTGTGTGAGTGTACCTGCATGTGCATGTGTGCATGCATGCCTGTGTGTGTGTGTGTGTGTGTGTGTGTGTGTGTGTGTGTGTGTGCACGCAACACAGCGAGAGATCTGCAGTATGATGGCACATAAAGGAAGTGTGTACACCCAAAATGATAATGAATACCTCCAACATATCATTACACAATGCAGAATATCTCAAGGATATCTAGTGGCAAGTGGAATATGTGATGCCACAGCACACAAATGCTGACAACAGCAGTACCATGCACCCATTAAATACATATAATGGACACGTGTTGTGTGACTACATATGGTGTCCTTTTATGTGCCATTAATCATTACTGCAGCAACTGACAAGGGAATGACATAATTTGTCAGCAGTGCTGTTACTGAAGCAGATGCAATATGATCCTGATGGCATGCAAGAAACACACATGAAAGTATGTGGCATGAGACAGTTCAGTGCACATATTTATGAGAAATGACATGCAACATGAATTTATCCTGATGGAATCAATAAATATAGCATTACAATGATAATTATCCTAAGCATTTATCTTGTGCCCTGTGTAGTGTGAATTTTTGTGTGAACCTCCAGTGCATAATAAATTGGTTCATAGTTAATTACCCAGTATGCAGTCCAGGAGACAACTGAGTAGCTGCCCAATTTTTCCAGTTACCACAGAGCAGTGTCTGATTAACTGACTTGATTAGAGTCAGACAGTAGGCAAACAGAGACTGGAAGAATCAATCCCTGGACTACAGGATGCAGTTTTTATTAGTTCATAGCTTTAATCTGCTGCTCTGACATGCACACTCATGTAAAGGTCAGTTGACACATACACATGAGGGATCTGAGTAATATCATTGTACATGGAATATATTTTAACATAAACAAATGCCATGTCATACTATGTAACAAAGCTGATGAATATGCATGATGCATACTTGACATTGTATCTATGGCAAATTATGGCATATGCAGAAATGAACAAAGAACCAGTAAATTAAGCTCCTCCAAATATAAGTCAACTGAAAAACAACAAAAAGAGAGAGCAAACACTGCCAAGGGCTAATAAAACTGTTTAATGAAGTTAGCTCTTTCGCGTCTTAACAGACGCTTCCTCAGACTTTAAATGAAACACAATAAAAAACAGCATAATTTATACTCTTAATAAATCACTGATAGTCATGTGAATGAATTATTATTCATGACATCTTAAAGTAACAAAACATTCTAAAAAAATAATATATATAATATATAAAAATCCACTATTCTAGATTAATAAAACCACATGTCCAAAGCATGAAGACTTGGAAGTAGCCACAAGTGTCTATTTTTGGTGCTTGAGCTTGTTCATCATAACAATAGGTTAGGTAATATAAAAAATCTTACAAAACAAAGAGAAATGAAATGGATCATTAGGATGCAAGCTGACAAGGCCTTTGGCTTGAATGATAAAGTAGTGCTAAAACCTTTTTTATTAGACAGACTGCTGAAGCATTAGATTAGTGGCTATATTATCAGGCTTCATGCTTTTGGACATGTTGTTTTATTAACCTTAAGTTTTAACAGTTACTAGACATCAATATTTCTGCATTTAGTCAGAGCCTTGGTTTGGGGCATGTCTTTGTGATTTGAAATTGTATTTGTTTTATTTGTTATAGCTCTGAATGTTATTTTTAACTGTATTTAATATATTATATTATGTAGTAACTTGATCTAGAAGAGTGGATTTTTATATATTATATATATTATTTTTTTTAGGATGTTTTGTTACTTTAAGATGTCATGAATATTAATTAATTCACATGACTATCAGTGATTTATTAAGAATATAAATGATGCTGTTTTTTATTGTGTTTCATTTAAAGTCTGAGGAAGCGTCTGTTAAGACGTGAAAGTGCTAACTTCATTAAACAGTTTTATTAGCCCTTGGCCGTGTTTGCTCTCTCTTTAAATTATGGCATATGCTTAGGCATGCACATGTTCATGGATGTGACGAATGTACCATAAGTAAGCAAAATGCTGCATGTGCATCCATAAAAGGGCCTGAGACTATGCTCCCAGTCGCAACAGACAGAATGAAACTGCAGAACTGAGGAATCACAAAATGGAAAAATATACTTAAACTGTTACTAATAAATGTGAGCTCACATACTAGGTAACCACATTGCTCTGACCAAACAAGGATATTAACAAAGTTTTGTTTTTTGTTAATTTATAACTGTAGGCTACACACTCAAGTGCGTTAGCCGATTTACAGCATTTAAAAGCATTTATTGCCTGTTTTCTGCTCTGTTCTACTAAAAAAAAATATATATGTATATATATATATATATATATATATATATATATATATATCTCTTGTTTCCCGCCTTTCTGAACTAGAATAGTCCAGTATCAAAGCTTGCTGATCCCTGGGCTTTTGTCTTGGTTCCTGTAACTGTCCCATATCCTTTTTTGGCAAGGAGGAAGCTTCTTTGTTCACCAGTGGGAGTGGGGAGCACTGAGCAGCCTATTTGTCCATTTCTGGAGTGGCATCAGCCAGTAACTAGTAGTCGATTGGCCCTTTGGGGTCAATTCCCAGCTCTTTCAACCCCCTGCTATAAAGTACGCTAAATCGTGCTTTACCGAGCTTTAGCACAGTTTAGCGCAGATTAGCGTGGAGTTGCTACAAGAGCACCATCGGGCAGCGGCGGTTTAACTAGGTTAAACTATTCCGGCCACCTAAATTCCACTCTTCATTTTTTCCCTTCGGATAGCTCCTCTCCAACTCTACTTGTAATCAACCAGCCTATTCTCTAACTGATAAGTTTAGCTCCACTTGATTCCTAAGCAGTCTATTCTCTATCTGAAAAGCCTGGCACTTGCTCAAAAAGCTCTTTTTCTTAGATATAGCACTTTCTTATCACACTCAAGCCCGCAACAAAGTTTTGTTTTTTTCTCCTTCTAGCATGTCGAGGGGTCAGTTGCTAGCGTCCTCTCCTGCCCAACTGGTGAATCTGGGAATACTGAGGCAATGTTACAATTGCCTCATGTACACAGACAACCCCCTCCTCCTCCCACAGAAAACAAATACTTGCGAGAGATGCAACTATATAGCCAAACTGGAGGCTGAGCTCTCTCAACACAGGACTGACAAGACCAGAAAGGAGGAGAAGGTAACCACACACTCCACTAACCCAGTCTCACATAGCACTATCAAACATTCCAATCATACACATAAACACACAAAGACATACTCGGAGGCTCTGATCAAAAATCTACCAAAACAGCAGAGGCCACCAAAGCAGACACCCAAGCAAGACACAACACATGCAACACATAGATCACAAAGTCAGTGTGCCAAACAGTCACAGCCCTTAAGGCCAAACACAATGCCAGACACACTCATCATAGGAGACTCCATAGTCAGGCACACTGACGTCTCACTCACCAGATTGAGTAAGGAGAAGGTCACAGTAAGCTGCCTGTCGGGCGCTAGAATCCGCCACATAACGCAAGCACTCAGGTCACTCAACAGCAGGTACAAGTATGACTCAGTCATTGTCCATGCTGGTGTGAATGACCTGAGACGTACCTCCCTGGACTACATGAAAAGAGACATAGAGGAGCTCTCTGATTATGTAGCCCAGGCAGGTATGACCCTGACCTTGAGCAGTATCCTACCCTCACCTAGAATGATGCCACAATACAGAGAAAAGATGATCAGCTTTAATAATTGGCTTAACCTCTGGTGTCATTCAAAGGGGATCCAATGTCTGTCTGCCTGGGATGACATGCTGGACAAGCCACGCTGCTTCGCAAGGGATGGCTTGCACCTGTCACCCTTAGGCTTCCGGATGTTGGCAAAGGCTCTTGCCACCCCCATTGTGCCTATTTTAGGCAAGGCTCAAATTCTAAACCTACCACCCTAGAACACAAAAAAGAAAAAAAACTAAGGGTAATGCTGCTCAAAGTTAGAAGTCTCAACCTCAAGATGCACGCACTCGAGGCCCTTCTCAGTATGGAGAACATCGATGTCTGTGCTGTGACAGAAACCTGGTTCAAGGCTCCTGAGAGCACCCCGGCACTATCAGGTTTCAGGCCCCAAAATCCGGACCACACCAAGAAAGGAGGAGGGTATCCATATTCATCAAGGATATCCACACCTCCAGGTTGGTGGCAATGCACAAAGCATCGGAGACCATCCAGGTGCAATTAACCATAGGCAAGACTGCTCTGCAATTTGTAGCATGTTACAGACCACCCTCTCAAACTCAGGAACCTCACACAGCCTTCCTGAAGACACTGGAGGGGCTAAATGTATCTCCAAACACCATCATATTGGGTGATTTCAACTACCCGAATATTGACTGGGATCATTACTCAAGCCCCAATACTCTAGCCCAAAGGTTACTAGAGTTCATAAACTCTAATGCCATGGA
Source organism: Protopterus annectens (assembly GCF_019279795.1). Taxonomy (NCBI): domain Eukaryota; kingdom Metazoa; phylum Chordata; order Ceratodontiformes; family Protopteridae; genus Protopterus; species Protopterus annectens. Next base: position 1,713,807,157 of record NC_056729.1, on the reverse strand, counting down.
ACAACTAGTCACCGTTCCCACAAGAGGAGAAAACATACTGGATCTCATCATCACAAACATGGGGACACAATGTTCAACACCAGAAGAATACCCCTCATTGGTGAGATCAGATCATAAACTAATCTCACTGGAAGTTCACATCCCGCCTCCACCTCAGATAAAAAAGACCACAGTAAAGAACTTCTCAAAAGCTGACTTCACACTTCTTAAGTCCAACGTAGTATCCTTCAAGGTCCCCGAGCCAGTGGAAACCACTACCCAAGCCGCTGAATCACTTACAAATGCCTTCTACCAGCACCTCCAGGACTGCATGGATCAGGCAATCCCAAACAAAACAAAGACTCTCTCCACCAAAGGCAAGCGCCCAGTCTGGTGGACCCCAGCCATAAACAAGCTCTACAATAAAAGGAGAAAGCTATTACAAGATAGAGCAAAATTCCTAAAAGAGAAGACACCCTTGATCATCATAAGTAAAAAACTACGATCACTCATAAAATCATCCAAGGCAAATTTTGAGAGAAAAATCGCCAAAGACTCAAAAGACAATCATAAGGCCTTTTTTAGCTATGTTAAGAACCTGGGAGGCAATTCCCAGATATGCTCAGAATTAGTTCATAATAATGTAAAAATCACTGTACCAACAGACATTGCCAACATACTGGCTGACAGGTTCAGTGCAAACTCCCCCCCCTTCCCCCCAAAAGGAGAGATATCTATCCAGGCAGATTGCAGCCTCCCAAACATCTCAATTACCCAGGTGAAAACTGCTCTCTCCAAGGCAAAAAACACAACATCTATGGGACCTGACGGTGTCCCTGGCTGTGTGCTCCACGAACTCAATGAAGAATTAAACCCGCATTTAAGGCAGCTGTTTAATCTTAGCCTCACCTCAGGATACGTACCCAAGGAGTGGCGTACGGCAACTGTTGTCCCACTTCACAAAGGCGGTGCCTCCACTGACCCTGGAAACTACCGCCCCATTAGCTTAACAAGCCTGGTTTGCAAAGCTATGGAAATGATCATAATGGACCTCATAAATAAAGACATAGGGGACTTACAGACATTGGACCCAACCCAGTTTGGCTTTGTCAAGGGCAGATCATGCCTCTTGAACTTGGTTGACTTCTTCGAAATGGTCTCCAAGGCCATTGATGAGGGCAAGGCAGTCCATACAGCTTACCTTGACCTCGCAAAAGCTTTCGACACAATACCCCACTCGGGCATCATTGAAAAACTCACCACCTCAAATGTAAACCCATACGTCACTAGATGGGTTTCAAACTGGCTAAGTGAAAGAACCCACAGGGTCAGAGTTGCAGGCGCTATGTCAGATTCCAAGCCGGTCACAAGTGGGGTCCCACAGGGCTTGGTCCTGGGTCCCCTCTTGTTCGGCATCTATTTTTCAGAAGTACAAGCAAACACAAGAGGATTATGGCTGACAAAGTTTGCAGATGACTGCAAACTGGGCGCCATAGTTGAAAACACTTCAGACACAGATATCCTTCAGAAGGGTCTTATAGAAATGGAAAACTGGTGCCAGAGCCATGGCCTAAAGTTAAACACCAAAAAATGCATAGTCACACCCTTCGGGAAAAACAAGGTAACCCCTAGCTACCATATAGGTGGCAACCCGCTGAGCACAGAAGAGGTCATCAGGGATCTGGGGACCCAGGTTGACAGTAGCCTCTCCTTCGACACTCACGTTGCTAAGGTAGTTAGGAAGACCTTCTACATTGCCCACCTGATCATGAAGGGATTCACATCCAGATCAAGGGAGATCATTGTTCCCCTGTACTCATCACTCACCAGACCAATGATTGAGTACAATGCCGCATTCGGAATGTATCTTACCCGACACCTGCAGCAATTGGAAAGACCCCAAAAGTTCCTCACCAAAAGGATAATGGGTCTCAAAAATATGTCTTATGCTGCCCGACTGAAGGAACTCCAGCTCTATTCAGTAGCATACCGTCTGCTCAGAGGTGACCTGTGCCTGACATACAAGGCCATGTCCAACCCGGAATTAATGGACATGCTCCACCTCAAAAAATCTAAATCCACCAGAACTACAAGAGCAAGAGACTTAAACCTCAACACGGTCATAAATAGGACATGCTGGAGGGACAGATTCATCACCCAGAGACTCCCTATGCTGTGGAACAAGATCCCGGTACATGTGAGGCATAGCACCTCGGTGGCCTTGTTCAAGAGGAATCTTGACAAATGGATGGGAAATTGCAGGTTTACCCCGGGGATCACCTCTATGTCACTACTGGACAGAGGTACGGCAAAATAATGGGCATAGTATCCTTCAAACTTAAGGGGTGGCGATAGCCACAAAACTTTGGGCTAGGCTTATAAATGCCCTAGGGCAGATAGCCTAGTATGAACCTATGAACTTATGAACCTATATGCCTCAGTGAACAATAGTATGATAATGCAGTCAGAGCCAGATAGGGATCACAGCTGCACGTATGCATGCAACTCACAGTTAACACAGCTCATGCCAAAAGAAAGCAAAGTGTTCCTGTAATGGACAGTCCTTACACCATTTGTTAAGGCATTGGTAGTATCTCCAAATAGACTATACCATTTAACACATATGCACAGATCATGCAGAAAATGACAGACCACCTTCAACAATCAGAAGCAACATATGCCTGAGTGGTATCAACACGAACATTACAAAAAAAGCCTGCAGTCACACAAGTAAAGTGCACACAGGAGCAGCAGCATCCACAACATTGTTTCTTCATACTGTATCTTTTCTGTAATACACAGATTTTGCAGTATGTCTTTCATATTGTCACATGTTGATATGGTTTCCATGTGACCTGTGTGCGTGTGTGTGTGTGTGTGTGTGTGTGTGTGTGTGTGTGTGTGTGTGTGTGTGTGTGTGTGTGTGTGTGCGTGTGTCTGTGTGTGTGTATGACATGATATATACAGAACCATGAATAACATATATTTGTTTGGTATTGCATTCACATGATGGGTGTAGTACAGGTATACTATATGCTTTATACATAGTCCAACCATAGACATAACTATACAGACTCAGGGGCAGGCAAAACAAGATGCCTAAATGCCATGCAGTTTGCACACAGCCTGATGATGAACAATACATGGCATGGCATTAACTTGTGTCACACACTTCATGCACAGTCAAACTATGTCCAATTTTACTATGGCACGCGAGGTCATAGAGACTGCCCAGAGATTGTACACCCTTTACACACTGCATAACTATGCACACTGTCAACACAGCACAAAGGTGGTGCAGAATGCACAGTACCTACACACCTCTCACTTTAATTACAGCCACAAAGGTGGTGCAGAATGCAGAATACCTGCACAACCCTCACTTTAATTACAACCACAAAGATGGTGCAGAATGCAGAATACCTGCATACCTCTCACTTTAATTGCAGCCTGACTATGAACAATGTCTATGTGATGGAAGCTACACAAGATGTATACTGACTCTACATGATACATTGTATCATTGTCCTAATAATTGGGTAAAAACTGGAGCAGCATCAGATTGATATGTATATGCATGACCACATGCCCACGATTTGCAGTTTTGCACAACATGTTGTACAGCCCAGCACCACACAAACTCACCCCCACCCTTATTAAGGTAGTGTCTCCATGCCATACATGCATGGTAATTCATGACTTTCATCTCAGTTCCAGAGAAGGTGTAAGATTAAACAGGGTACTATTTGGTAAGGTATGGTGGTAAGGTAGCAGGGAGTCAACCTCTGTGGGGGTTGAGATTAGGCAGGGTGCTATGGGGAAAGATAGCATGGACTAAAGATGTGTGGGAATGCATGAGGTTATGTGGGGTGCTATGAGGTAAGGTAGCAGGGAGTCAAGCCGGCTAGAAAGGTGTGAGATTAACTGGGCAGCTACAGGGTAAGGTGCATGGACAGGAGATGGGTGGGAAGGAATGAGATTAACTGGGATGCCATGGGGTGAGGTAGCATAGAGTAGAGATGTGTGGGAAGAAGTGAGATTATGTGGGGTGTTATAAGGTAATGTAGCAGGGAGTCAAGCTGTCTGGGAAGGTGTGAAGTTAACTGGGGTGTTATGGGGTAAGGTAACAGGGAGTGGAAATGTGTGGGAAGGAGTGAGGTTAACTGGGGTGTTATGGGGTAAGGTAACTGGAAGTGGAGATGTGTGAGAAGGAGTGAGGTTAACTGGGGTGTTAAGCAGTAATCTCAATAAAACATATACTGCACCAGCAGAAAAAACAAAACAAAGAACATACACCAGAGCCATGGTCACTATCCAAACTTTACTGGGGTGTTATGCAGTAAGGAAACAGGAAGTGGGCATGTGTGGGAAGGATAGAGGTTAACTGGGTTGTTATGGGGTGAGGTAGCAGGAAGTGGAGATGTCTGGGAAGAAGATGGCTTCACTGGGGTGCTATGAGGTAAGTAAGCAGGAAGTAGGGATGTGTGGGAAGGAATGAGATTAACTGGAGTGTTATGCATAAGGTAACATTAAGTGGGAATGTGTTGGAAGGAGTGAGGTTAACTGGGATTTATGGGGTAAGGTAACAGGAAGTGGGGGGGTGGGAAGGAGTGAGGTTAACTGGGGTGTTATGGGTAAAGTAACAGAAAGTGTGGATTTGTAGGAAGGAGTAAGGTTAACTGGGGTGTTATGGGTAAGGTAACAGAAAGTGGAGATGTGAGGGAAGCAGTGAGGTTAACTGGGGGTTATGGGGTAAGGTAACAGGAAGTGAGGATGTGTGGAGGGGATGTGTGGGAAGGAGTGAGGTTAACTGGGATGTTATGGGGTAAGGTAGCAGGGAGAGGAGATGTGTGGGAAGGAGTGAGGTTAACTAGGGTGTTATGGGCAAGGTAACAGGAAGCAGGGATCTGTGTGAAGGAATGAGCTTAATGGGAGTGTTATGGGTAAGATAACAGGAATTGGAGATGTATGGAAAGGAGTGAGGTTAACTGGAGGGTTATGGATAAGGTAGCAGGGAGTGGGGATGTGTGGGAAAGATTGTAGACTGTGTTATTAGGGGACTGAATAATGAGATATGGTATAGAGTTGTATATGATAAAGGGCCTTGGTTCATGTCTGTGTTATAGGAATGAAATGAGGGGATGTTGTGTAAAGGAGAAATGGGTGTGGTTCATGTTTATGTCTCAGGAGATGGACGGTTTTAGGTTTAGTAGGTAGCTTAGTTGTCAGTGTTTTCATAGCCATTTGGGTGTTGGATGGAGGACTTTACGTAGTGAGCTAAGGGGCATGTGGCACTGGTGTCTCTTAAGGGGAGTGGGGGCGAATAATATCCCGTGAAGAGATTGGTGGGTTGAATCCAGAAGTCTGCTACTACATTATTGTTAGTTTGCTGAAGTAATTATTTCTATTTGCCTGCATACCTCTCCAGTGCACCTCATTAAAGGAACATTCCTCAGTTTGGGTTTTAAAAAGCCCATATTTCTCATTCTTCCACACTGAAGGGGTCTGCCACACAGTCAAAATATAGAATTTAAATAGATATCAATAGTTAATAATACTGAATCATATAAATTCATCAAAACAACTTTTTATAAGTATAAAGTTACACATTTTAACTGTCCTGTGAACTTTCTAGTTGAAGTTGTTAGTAAGCTGTAAGTGTTCCACGTTTTGCCAGTTTGTTCTGTCTTATGACATATAGGGTTCTGCATTCTGAACATGGATGATTGAGAATCACATATGTCTGTTATGATGATTCTAAGGAACAGAAACATTGTAATCACTGATGCAGCTCCTATTACAAGTTGTTTTGGAGTTTGTCTAAGGACAGGGACATTTTTCTACTTCCAGTAAGCAACTTGTTAAGAGAAAATAGTTAGTTGGATATCCGAGTGTGATGTTAACAGTAAGAAAAGCATTTGAAAGTTAGTATGAGTAACTTAGGAGTGGGAGGAGTCATGTTATCAGAGGTGCTGATTGGCTGAATCCTTTGGGGTGGGTGGAATGGTGATTAGTGTAAGTAGAAAGTGTGGTGATAAACAGAATAAATAAAGTGATGCAGGGATGAGTTTAGTGGGCTTTGGTAGTGAAGAGCTACCAAGCGAATTAAGACAACGTGAAGCAGACATCTCCTGCTTAGAGTGAATTAAAAAAAATCTCCCTCAAGCAAGAATGTGCAAATCCAGAGAAATAAGAAAAGTGTATCAAAAAAAAAAAAAAAAAAAAGAAAGAAACAAAAACATATAGAGCCAGTGTCTGATCCTAAACTAAAATTAATTTTAGGCTACATAGAATTATTTAGCAACAACGAATGAGCTGTACACAGAAGTGAATGGAAGAAAGATTGGTGGAGGGGAGCAGCAGGCTAAGCTAAAGTTTAGATAGAGATAGTGCAAGTAAAGAACATGTAACACAAATATTAAGTGCTAAAACAAAACATACTGCCTGCAGAAGTCATTGTATTAGCCATGCTGTTCCTACATAGTGCTACTGCAGCTTTGACCAATCAACCCCACCCCCCAGGAAGCCTTTTGGGTCCTGAGATTGAAGTGGAGACTCCTTTAGACTCATAGGTCATTATTATGCTTGCAGGCCAGGGACCACTGAGGACTCTAGTCAAATTCCAAGTTGCTCCAAAGCACTGTTTAGTTAGGTGATTCCTCAAGGTCACACAGTAGGCAAATGAGGGCTGAGGGCATCAAACCCAGTACCACAGGAATGATAGTCTGTAGCCTTAACAGTCTGCACCAACTACCATACTTTCTTTCATTTCATCTATTTCCCTTGATATCCACCTTATTGTAATCCAGTCTTAAGGTTGGCCTGTATGAGGGGAGGCCATGATACTTTTGGGCTGGGTGAGAAAAGAGGTAGTTAGACGTTAATACTATTATGACTGTGGTGAGTTCTCCCCGGGAATTTGGCTCCTGAGTTTGAGTGGCTGTACCTACCGCTGTACTCTAAAGCTGCTTTTCTTGCTCTGCAGATACATACAGTGGATGGTGTTTTTTCTACCTTAGCTGACAGCAGCCTCATGCAGTATGTACTGTGTTTTTGAATCTTGGCCCTTTTGACCACCATTTACATCGCAATTCAATTAACATTTAAGGCGTCTACCCAGTACTGCTGGAAAGGTCAATAAAATATGTAGACACTTTGACTACTTACTGAACCTGGCAAGTTACTGAGCTGTGTAACAGGGAGTGTAAAGTACCAGTCTGTAAAATGTAATATTGTTCCTCATCTGCAGTAGTTTGTATTACATTGCGAGAATAATAAAGTTTATGAAATGGCGTATACAATCCCAGAAATGGAAAGAATAAGAAGTAAACGCTGTGCAGAAATGCCATAAAGCAGTTAATAATTTAAATTGTGAAGCTGAAGGAGCACATTTCATGTATATTTATTAGGTTTTTATGACATTTATGTGCTAGATTCATACATTTGCTTACTGGCAAGTAAGCAAAATAATGTGTTTCAGATGAGAAAATTATGTTTAATAATTCAAGTCATTTACATTTTTATGTGATTGGTTCTGTCTGAATGTTTTATTAGCTATAAATAAAAAATAAATAAATAAAAAAAAATCAAAGCACTTGGAATGCACTTTTATAAAACTGAATGCACATATTTCTAAGGATATGGCCTCTGTCATTTTAGATGTTATATTGCCGATTTCAGAAGAATGAATCCAAGCTCCTGCTTAAAATCCTGCAGCTAACCTGTTGAAATCTAACCTCTTGTTTAGAATCCTGCCACTATCCTGTTGAAATCCAAGCTCCTGCTTAGAATCCTGCAGCTATCCTGCTGTACGTTTCTACAGTTATACTGCTTCAGAAGGGCAGGCACACATAACCAGAGCCATAGTGTTTAGCAACAGAGCCGGATCATGTTCAAATGGGGACCTAAACAGGGTCATGGACAGGATCCCCCTGCTTCCTGCAGCTGTCTCATTGTCCCATTTTGGCTATCCCTTCCAAATTTACCATAATACCTGTTCAAACGTATCACTATGCAGACTATTTTCATGTTTACTTTTATAATGATTACAGAGATTTGGATTTAATTTAAACATTGTATTTCAAATTTTATAGCACAAACGCCAATAGCTGTTTGCTAAACAAAACACTTGCACATTGAAAGTAGACATAGCAGGGGCAACAGTAAACTTCTCTTCCTCTGAAATTCACATTCAATGAAAAATGCATTTGGTCAGTGGGGGGTTAAGTGTACCTTGGTTGCTAGGGGGTGTTTTCAAGCCATTGGCCCCATACACACTCACATTTTTAGGACCATGCATAAATGCATGTGTTCCTTGATTCACCTTCCTTATTGTTTTAAATTATATTTCTTGTTTAATACAGAAACATTTGTTAGTGTGAGTATAAAATTTGTACTTTTTAATATTTTTCCCAGTAAGCGCAGAAACAAAATATATCAACCAGTAATAGCAAAAGTACCCATTTATAGGGTCATAGGTTAGTACATATCAACAATGGGCCACTCAAACTGATGTCATAATCCAATCCACCAATATCTGTTCTCAACAATTAAGGCTACTAAATCAACTGAATGCACATCATGTCTGATTGTGATAAAATGCTCACAATAAACTATTCCAGTTTTCTTTATGCAAGTGCACAGTAGTCCTGCAAAGATAGAATAATGAATTTTAACTATCCGCTCAGCACAATCAGTCATCTTTATCTACAGGCATCCTGTAAACCAAGCAATTATAGCTACATTGTTGACTGCATCCATATGAGATGTTTCTCTTAAAAATGAATAATAATAATGACCAAAGTCAGATATTTCAAATTTGTTGCATATTAACACAATAACTAAAATATTCCTACTTAATTCAACCCCCACACATGTACACATGCATACACATTACTCCTAAAAATCCAGATTAAAACTGTTTCAAAATGGTCAAATAAGACCATAAGGTATTGAGAGTCCCCACCCCCAACAACAGTTATAGTTACTTGTTGACAATGTACATCTCTTCACTGGCATAAAGAAAGAAAGAAATTACATGAACTTTACTTGTAGCTTTGGATGGGCTACATGACATTGTATAACAATTACTAGCATCACACCAAATGATCCAGCCACATGTGGCAGAGTGTAAATAGGAAAGTATTTATGATAAGAGCATAAGAAATATTAACCACCTGGTAACATATGCTGTCAATATACACAATGCCTGCAGAAGTATAAGTCATCTGAATAATTCCACATTAAAGGAAACTATGAGTAATGCAGTGGTTGCAAACAACTTTGCTTTTCTGTGCTTCACCTACAAATGCAGTATCTGTAGCCCTTGAAGACTAAATTGCCTATGCTGCATCAAATAAATGGTGTGTTGGTGATATTGCCATAACATTTCCTGAACTAGAATAGCTATGCAATAGGGAATAGCTGGCAAAAAACAACCATAAGTTCATAGTCAGTTATTAGGTATGCAGTCCAGGAGGCCATTAAGGAGCCTCATCCAAATTCTCAATTGCCCCAAAGCAGTGTCCGGTTAACTGACGTGCTTAATGTCACTCAGTAGGTACATGATGGTGGAAAGATTCAAACAATACACCCTTGCCACAATAATCAGCTCTTTAACAAGATGGAGCTTAAATCATTTGCACTAACTGCCAGAGTAATAGTGTTTAACTAAGTGCAGAAATGCTTTACAATCCAATCTTGTGGAGCAGACAGTATCACAGTAGCATACAACGACTACATAATGAGTGCTGAAGATCCGACTGCTCTGATCATCATCACAAACAATGCAGACTGTGACCTGATAAACGTCAAGCCCTTTGCATTTTCTAGTGGCTTTAAAGAAGGTGTTGCAAAACTATATTACTAAAATGCAGCATGATTAGATCATATTACAAAATCCAGGACTATTTATGAATTAATTCATTCTTTAGTGCAATGAATAAATCAAAACAATTACAGACAACATAAATGGTACTGCAGCTTTTGTTCAGCAATCCACAAATCATACAAAATCAGAAATATCACTGCATATAGCATACTTTTTTGGGGAGGCCTTACATGTTTGCAGGACACCTATATCTCATTTTTTTACCTACTTATGTTTTCTGTGTCATCAAGAACAGATATACCTTCAGGGACGTGGCTTGGATGGCAAGCTGAAAGCAACAGAATTCTTGAGATCTGCAGGCTTCATTTTTTCCTGACAGGAATTTTTGTTTCATTTCACCAACAAAGACCTGAAATTATTAAAATTAGATTCTGGAGGTTGTAAGCTACAAGTTGGTGTAATTTTTCAGCTACAATTTGTATATTTTCCTGTCAAATTTGCAAACAGAGGGGACATTAAAACCACATTCATAAAGGAAGATATGCAGCTGCAAGAAAACCCATTGAAGAAAGAAATACAGTCCAAGACTTGGTGGGTAACATAGACAAATTAAGCTTAAAAGTGGACAATATAAAACAAGATACCATCAAAAATAACCTTATTAAATGAAGTCCTTAAACAACGAACTGCCCAGATTGCTGCATTGGAAGATTCTATAACAGATATAGACTTCATGTTAACAGAAAAAGAGAAAACATAGACTGTCTTCAAGAAAACACCAGGCTCAGTGAAAAGATAGACAACAATGAGAATCGAACCAGGAGACACAATATAAAACCTCAGAATGCACGTACTCGAGGCACTCCTCAGTATGGAGAAAATCGATATATGTGCAGTAACAGAAACCTGATTCAAAGCTCCAGAGAGCACCCCAGCACTACCAGACTACAGCTCATACCATACATTTTGGCCACAGAACCCAACCCGAAATACAAAAGGCAGGGGCATATCCATATTAATCAAGGATGCCCACACCTCCAGGTTAGTGGCACAGCACAGTGCTTCAGGGATCATCCATGTGCAACTAACAATGGGTAAAACTGCAATTCAAATTGTAGCTCGCTACAGATCACCAACCATGTCCCAGGACCTCCATTCCACATTTCTGGAAACACTGGGAAACATAAAGGTCCTACCAAACACCGTAATATTGGGTGATTTCAATTACCCAAACATTAACTGGGAGAACTACTCAAGTACTAACTCCCTTGCCCACCTTTTCCTAGAATTTATAAACTCAAATGCCCTGGTTCAACTGGTCAACACTCCCAGCAGAGGTGACAACATATTGGACCTGGTCATCACCAACATGGGCGACCGGTATTTCACACCAGAGATCAACCCCTCGCTAGTTAGATCTGACCATAAACAAAGCACTTTGGATATCCATATTCTGCCCCCACCCCCAGACAAGAAAGCCACCATGAAAAACTTTTCAAAAGCAAACTTTACATTACTTAAGACTGAGGTGGAAAGTTTCAAGGTCCCCATGCTGAAGGATAACACTGTCCAAAATCCTGCAGCATGGGGGCTTTGAAACTGCTGCAAAATCCTTTACTAATGCATTCTATGGGCAACTACAAGAATGCATGGATCGTGCCATCCCAAGCAAAACCAAGACTCTCTCCTCCAAGAAAAGGAAACCAGTCTGGTGGACTCCTGCCATAAACAAGCTATACAATAGAAGGAGGAAACTAGTACATAAAAGAGTAAAATCCCAAGAAGGGAAGACATCCCTGATCAGTATCAGCAAGAAACTACGTTCCCTCATAAAATCATCCAAGGCGAGCTTTGAAAGAAAAATTGCCAAGGACTCCAAAGATAACCACAAGGCATTCTTTAGCTATGTCAAGAATCTAAGTGGCAATGCTCAGATCTGCTTGGAGTTAGTGCAGAATGGCACAAAATACACTGAACTGACCAATATCGCCAGCATCCTGGCAGACAGGTTCAGCGCAAACTTCACCGTCCTCTCACCCCCAAAAGGGCTCATAACCATACCAAAAGAACGTAGAGTCCCTGAAATCACAGACACTGAGGTTAAAATAGCCCTTTCCAAAGCCAAAAACACAGCATCAATGGGACCGGACAGTGTCCCAGGCTGCGTCCTACATGAGCTCAAAGATGAACTAACCTATCACCTAAACACACTGTTCAAACTCAGCTTCTCCACAGGCTACATACCCATAAAGTGGCGCACAGCAACCGTTATTCCACTCCACAAAGGTGGAGCCACAACAGACCCCGGGAACTATCGCCCTATAAGCCTGATTAGCTTGGTCTGCAAGGCTATGGAGTGCATCATTATGGAACTCATTAACAGAGACACTGGGAACCTCTAAACACTGGACCCTGAGCAGTTTGGCTTTGTTAAGGGCAGATCATGCCTCCTAAACCTGGTGGACTTCTTTGAGACAGTTACCAAGCCTATAGACAAGGGAAATGTGGTACACACAGCCTACCTAGACCTCGCTAAGGCCTTTGACACCATTCCCCGTTCTGGTATTATAGACAAGCTCACCTACCTGAACATAAACCCCTACGTCACAAGATGGGTTGCCAACTGGCTCACGGACAGAACCCACATGGTGAGAGTTGCAGGAGCTAGTTCTGTCTCTAAACCGGTTACAAGTGGTGTTCCCCAGGGCTCAGTCCTAGGACCCCTCCTGTTCTTGAATTCTCAGAGGTACAGGCAAGCACAGGAGGACTATGGCTGACCAAGTTCGCAGATGACTGCAAACTAGGGGCTATAATTGACCCTCCAGCTAACACAGACATCCTCCAAAAGGGTCTCACTGAGATGGATACCTGGTGTCAAAATCATGGCCTTAAGCTAAATGCCAAAAAGTGCATAGTCATCCACTTTGGAAAAAACAAAGTACCCACAAATACCACATAGATGGTAGTCCCCTAAATATGGAAGACGTAATAAGGGATCTGGGGACCCAAGTAGATAGTAATCTCACCTTTGATAATCACATTGCCAAAGTCGTTAGAAAATCCTTCTATGTGGCCCACCTAATCACAAAAGGGTTCGCATCCAGATCAAAAGAGGTCATTGTGCCCCTCTACTCATCACTCATCAGACCCATCTTAGAGTACAACGCCCCATTTGAGATGTAACTTACAAGACACCTGCAACATCTGGAAAGACCACAGAAGTACCTCACCAAGAGGATCAATGGCCTCAAACAGATGCCCTATGCAGCTCGACTGAAGAAACTCCAGTTGTACTCGGTTGCATACCGTCTACTCAGAGGTGATCTCTGCCTGACATACAAGGCCATGTCCAACCCAGAATTGATGGACATGCTCCACCTAAACAAAACCTTATCCCCTAGAGCCACACACTCTAGGGATCTAAACCTCACCACAACAATAAATAGGACATGCTGGAGGGATAGATTCCTGTCCCAGAGACTTCCCATGCTGTGGAACAAGATCCCATTCTACATTAGGCAGAGCTCCTCGCTAACACTCTTGAAAAGAAACCTTGACGAGTGGATGGGAAATAGAAAGTTTACCTTGGGGATCACTTCAGTGGCTCTGCTGGACAGAGGCACAGGGAACTAATCTAAGGGGGCGGCGAAAGCCAACAAATTCTGACTAGGCTTATAAATGCCTTCAGGCAGATAGCCTAGTACCCACCTATGAATCTAAGAATCTTTGGCATCCTGTAGCAGATGGAGGGGGACAATATGATTAATTTTCCGACTTTTTGGATTCCTAAATTCCTAAACCTTCCTGAAGCACTATCCTTCAGGATAGAAAGGGCACACATATCTTTAACCACAACTTCTGCATCCAGTAAAAACAGTCATCCAAGATCTATTATTGTAATATTTATTTCCACTCAAGACAAAGACCTTGTTTTAAGAACTGCCTGGTCCCTTGCTCCATTAAAAATTGGTGACCAAACTATCAGGTTTGACAATGACTTTTCAACCCTCGTAATGTCCAAAAGAAAAGCACGTGTCCCTCTAATAAAATCATTAGAAAAGGAAGGAATCAATGCACAGCTCGTATTCCAGGCAAGAATAAGGCTATCCCTGCCAGAAGGAAAGAAAACTTTTGACACTCTCTAAGAAGCATTCACATTTGTACAAAAAAAGAACCTTTTAAGTCAACCTGAAACCATGGATTTCTCAATGAACTTAAAAAGACAAGCTTCAAAAAATGAATGGACAATTAAAGAAAAAAAGAAAGCTAGAGACAAGTGAATATACATAATCTCACATTTCATGTAAGTTTTTGTTTTCCCCCTTTTAAATTATATAGAATCACACCCAGAAGGTAATGTAACTTTTATCTTTCTTATCATCTTTGCCACAATAATGCAAATTTTATAAATAATACATAGTACTCAAATAATTCAAGTAGACCAAAAGCATTATTCATCTGCAATCTACTATTTTATACATTTCTCTCTTTATATATAAATAGCATTAGTGAAATGGTATAAAATCACCCATATATTTCATATAGTCATATATATTTCTTTTATATTCCATATTTATTTCTCCATGTATATGCCTTCCCTTTCTGTTTCAGTCCTAGTGTCATAGTATTTAAACATTGCAGGGGAGAGAGAAACGCTTACTGTGTTACTTTTAAGTATTTTAAAAAGAAAGTGGTGACATTTCATTATTGCATATACATTTGCTACACTTAACTGCACTCCTACAATGTGCTCCACTTAGCTAATATATCTAATAACTGTGTATGGTTGGTAATTTGGAGTCTTTACTTTAAATATTCACTATTTTACAAGTAAATGCTTCAAAAACAGATTTTGTACATTGCTAGAGGCTTGTATTAACGTCTGTGAGTGTTTGTATGGATTTTGATGGATTTTGACAACTTGTATGACAAGATTGAGCTTCTGACAGCTTCTGACAGCTTCAGTTATTTCCCATACTCACAAGAAACAATCTGTGATGTCTTTCAGGAAGTAGGCCTGGCCTTTGAGCTTGTTTCTCCTTACTGAACTCTAATAGCCAATTAGATTCAAGAATGATCATTTGCACTGTGTTCTCATTCATTTACTAATTATTTTTACCTGAAAAGTCTTATAAGTATCTGTTTTATAATTAGTGATTTATTTAATCTGAATTACATTATATTTAACCAAGAAATATACATAATATGTTTCTGATAGTGACAGTTTTAAATGCATTTTTCATCTCTGCTTTAATGACTTTGTAGTCCTGTATTTGTTCATAGTAACAAATAATTGTTAGGTTTAATTAATTTATTTCATTTAGTCTGTTTAGATAAATAATTTCAAGCAGTCTCTATCAAATGACAACACTTAACATTCTATCTATATATGTCAATGGGTGGAGCAACCCCTTGAAAACAAATATTTAATGCTACATAAACAAATCTTACATTCATTCAGGAATATCATTTGTTAACATAAGATCTAAACAAATTAACTTTTAAAGATTATAAGATTTTGATAAGTTCACACTTCAACCATAAGAGAAGAAGTGTCCTAATTTTACACAGAAAATCAATGAGAATTCCAGAAATAGTTGAGTCATACTTAAGCAATGATGGTATGCTTGATTTAGTCATACTAAAACTAGCTAAAACATCCACTGGATACCAGGTATTGGACTAAAACTGTGAAAAAAACATTTAGACACCATAACATTAAAGTCTAAAGGTGAGTTACAATTATCTGGTGATTTTAATTATATCTTGTCCTCCACTGATATTACAAGCTCTAAGCTCTTCGAGATGTTTCCTGCTGCCAAGCATTTAAAATACTATATAAGAGATAGAAACCTAATTGAAACTGATTGTATGAAAATATTGTCTTCCCTGAACTATTCTCACTACTCTTACAGATTTGGCATGCAGAACAACATAGACAAAGTGTTAGTAACCAGTTCCTTATTGTCCAAAATTAATAATGTAGTGCTGACATCATGCCCTATGTATGACCACAATGATATCGCATTCAATGTAATACTTTATACTGACCCTTTAAACTTCTGCCAGAGGGTACATGCTTATCTAGTAACTTTACAAGGATTTAAAGAATAGTTTTAAATGAAATAAATCTTTACTTGGATGTCAATAATAATGGAGAGGTTTCAGATGTTATCCTATGGGACACTTTAAAGGTAGTCTTACATGGTCAAGTCAAATGCTGGTATATAAACACAAGGAAAGAATGGGGTAAAATACTAGTAGACATACAAAAAGAAACTGACAAACTAAAACTAAAACTTACAACAAACAACAATCTGCATTAGCTGACATATGTAAACTGAACAAGGAATATCAGGATATCATGCATCATGAAATATCAATTAATCTGGAAAAAATCAGATTACAATCTTAGTCAATTAACCGTAAGAGTCTATCTACACAGGATTGCAATTAGACCCAAACATTTAAATGAAAGGTGCCATATAAAAGAAATAATATACACTAGAAATAATCAAACTAGTAGTGTTACAGATTAAAAAAAACATCTTATTATGTTTTTAAAAAACAAGCAATAAGAAAAGTAGACAGCTTTCTTACAAACAATATTCAAAAGAAGTTATCCAAACACAACATTAATAACATAGAGAAACCTTTTTCCTTCAAAGAATTAAAGGAATAAATAACACATCTTAAGACAAAAAAGGCACCAGGACTGGATGGTTTAATTCCAGAATTTTATAAACTTTTACCTAATAATATCTTGAAAATCTTACTCAATGCATTTCAAGAAGTTGAAACTACAGCAAACATCAATCCAGCATGGAAATATTCTATCATTTCTCCCATCTTAAACCCAAATAAAGAATCCAACCTTTGTAAATCATATAGACTGATATCTTTGCCTAACATTGATTACAAGATATTCATATCTATCTTAGCAGACAGATTAAATAATATTCTTCCGAATTAATTCATGAAGACCAAACTGAGTTTATCAAAAACAGAATGGTACAAGACAAAGTCCTTAATAGAGTTAGCAAACAAAAAATGAGCTCTCTATTTTAAGCCTTGACATAGATAAAGCCTTTGACTCACTAAGTTAGCCAGATCTATT
The DNA here is from genome assembly GCF_019279795.1 of Protopterus annectens. Classification (NCBI taxonomy): domain Eukaryota; kingdom Metazoa; phylum Chordata; order Ceratodontiformes; family Protopteridae; genus Protopterus; species Protopterus annectens. The sequence continues at coordinate 1,713,790,232 of NC_056729.1, read as the reverse complement.
AAACGCTCAGCAAAAATACAATTTCTTATAGTTTCATAGGTTCATAGGCTGGTACTAGGCTATCGGCCCTAGGGCCTATACAAGCCTAGCCATAACAATTCCCTGGCTATTTCTTCCCACACTATTTACTTCCCTGGACCCCTGTCTAGCAGGGTGACTGACGTGATCCCCAGGGTGAATTTTCTTTCTCCCATCCAATCGTGAAGGTTCCTTTTGAAGAGGGCCAAAGAGGCACTCTGCTTGACATGTATGGGCAATCTATTCCAGAGTCTGGGGATTCTCTGGGTCAGGAACCTATCCCTCCAGCATGTTTTGTTTATTGTGATGACAAGGTTTAGATCCCTGGAGCATGTGGCTCTGAGGGATTGGGATTTCTTTAAGTGTAGCCTGCCCAACAGCTCTGGGTTTGACATGGCCTTGTATGTTAAGCAGAGATTGCCTCTGAGGAGATGATATGCGACAGATTATAGCTGGAGTTTTTAAGGCGGTCAGCGTAGGGCATCTGCTTTAGGCCTGTGATTTTTTTTGTGAGGTCTTCTCAAACTTTGTAGGATTAATTCAAAAATTATATGAAAAGTCCATATCCTATGAACAGATTGGATCTTATTTATCTTTTCCATTTGAAATATTAAGAGGTACTAAACAGGGGTGCCCCCTCTCCCCATTACTGTTTACCTTGGGTATTGAGCCTCTTGCAAATTGTGTTAGGAACGATGAAGGTGTTAAAGATATAAAGTATCAGACAAATTATCCCCCAAGATGCAACTGTTTACTGATGATCTACTTATAACTTGTAATGACATTGAAAATTGAATAGATCACCTATTACATAATCTAGATTCCTTTGCAAACATCTGTGGTCTAAAATTCAATCACAACAAGACTCAGAAACTTCTAGTAATGTTACTAAGAAACTTAGGTAAAAAAGAGATGTAAAGGAGCGGAGCTTACAGGGCCAACTGATAGCAGCAACGTTTTAGAGCTCCACAAATCTATACTAGAAATCAGGAAAATAATCAATCTTTCTAAACAAAAATACAGGAATTTTATTAAGGAACTTCTAAACAATAAAAATACCAAATTTGAAGAAAATTCTTCGAAATTTTCCAGTCAACACAACCTGGAGGTTATTTCAACTGTGTGGAAATGAACAACTCAAAGAACTCCCATTCTGAAATGGTTTACCATCAGAAGGTCGAACCTGACCCCATGAAATGATGGGATCAACCCACTTCCACGAAACCGACAATGTCGAATTCCAACATTGTCAAAATATGACTCGCCGTAAACCTCAGAATGGGCTTTAACTTGGGTTGAGATGGGGACGAGATTCATACTTCGACAACGTCAGGATTGACATTGTCACTGTTCAGCCTCCAGACTTCAACTGAAGTGGGTATGACCAAACCCACTTTGACCTTCTGATTATCACCCTTCTGAAACTACTCTGAAAAAGGAAATCCAACTGATGTCTGCCACTCTGTATGATCTATCTTTGAAAATTCACAGATTCACAGATAATCTAGAAAACCTTAAAGAAAATTGCCAAAAACAAACTGAATTTCTCAAGGAAATCCTACAACAAAAACAAACAAAAATGTTGGTTATTGAAACTTCACTAAATGACATAGATGGGAGACTTAAAGAAGACGAAAACCAGTGTGAATTTCTTCTGCAGCAGAACAACTGCTAATCAACAAGATAGATGATCTAGAGAACAGGGAAAAGAGAACAAACATAAGGATTTTTGGTCTTCCAGAAAAAAATGAAGGTGAGGATATCATCTTATTCTTAACCTCTTGGTTACCTGAAATACTAGATCTAAAATAAGGACTATCCAATGGAATAGAGAGAGAGAGCACATATGGCTTTTGGAAAACCAACACCCCCCTCACCTAATGCACCTCTGAGGTCCACTGTAGTAAAATTTCTGTCATACCTGGACAAAGAACTTGTTCTTAAATCAGCATGGAGGAAAAGTCCCTTAAAATACAAATAATGTCAAATAAGATTTGACAATGACTATTCTTCAAGGGTACTAGAACTAAGGAAGAAAACTTGGCCTCTGGTGAAACTTCTCAAGCAAAAAAATAAATAAAAGTACAACTTGTCTATCCTGCCAAAATTAGAATTTTCTACTCTAACGGCATGAGAACCTTTAATAATTTCAAGGAAGCTTCTTCTTTCATTAAAAACAACAGTATAATTTAAATTGCAGAAGAAATGGACTGGTCAACTTCCTCCACTTTGAAAAGATCCTCTGAAAAATATACCTGGACTGATGTAAGGAAGAAGAAACTAAGAACTGAACTTAAAAATTTAAATACCACTAAATCTCTCAAAGCTTCTGCAAAGGTATGATTTTCATGTCCAAACATTCAAAGTATGTATACTTTACTTATTTTCTCCTGACATACAGTTTAAAGACTTCATTTTACTTAGATTTCTGTATATGACTTAAAACTTATGTTATCTGTTTATAACATATTAAAAGGTCACACTGCCATAATTGCAGATTTAATTAAGCATAATTACTTTGTGGTAGAAACCAATAGATTAAACTATCTTTACAATGTATACTTCGTGTAGATTTGTATGTCTTTGCAGTGTTTCCCTTTCTCAGACTTAGATACACAATGTTTATTGACTTGAGAAATCTCTTTCATAAAGTGTAAATTTTTTCATTAATTCTGATTTTTCTTAAAACAAACTTTCACTTTAAAGACATAAAGTTTAATTCACAAATGGCTTCCCAGAATTAAAAAAACAAAAAAATCAAGGTAAATCTGTTTACCTAATGGTGCAATGTTCTGTGAAGTTGTCTGTTGTCAATCTTACATTCAAGTACAGCCGCTAGCTTTATAAGAGAACACAGTTGGATGTTTTGAAAAACAAGGGTTGGGAGGGTGGCCTAATGGTTAAGGTGTTTGCCTTGCAAACACAAGGTGCAGGGTTCAAGTTTCACAAGGGATAATTGGCTAAGCTTAAAATGGCTCGCAAGGGCAGTTAGCTTAGTACTAATCTATGAACCTATGAATCTATGAACCTATGAAAGCATTACACTATTTCCATTTAATAGAACACACAGTATACATAGAACCACAAACTTCTCCAGCTTAGTTTAGTGAGTATCTATAAAAACATCACACACCATACTCACATAAGCTGGTAACCGTGACAACCAGAGCAATGCAAAATGTCCGTTTATAATGGAAACACAGAGTCTTACTATGTGAAGCTTAGATTAGACAAAGCTTCTCTAAACATAGAGAATTTATGTAACATAAACATGGATAGTCACAATTGCTTCATTATGATTGATTCTATCCCATAAATAGGTGCTTGAAACACATAACTAAATGACAAAGCTCTCTTTTAACCGAAGACATAGCATACCTAGAGTCACGATCTTCACCATCTCTGTATAGTGAGTATTCCTCGAACATTGCACAACATATTCATATAAGCTGGTTACCATGGCAACTTGTGTAACACAAAATACCCATTATATAATGGAAACATAGAGTCTTACTCTTATGTGAAGCTTAGTTAGGATAAAGCTTCTCTAAAGATAGAAGTGCTATGTAAAACAAACACTGTCAATTGCAACTGCTTCATTATTGCTGTTAACATAATACATAGTGTGTCTAGAATCACGATCTTCTCCAGTTTTGTTTAGTGAGCATCCATGAAAATATTGCATAATGTATTCAAATAAACTGGTTACCAAGACAACTTAGGAAATACAATATCCCAGATATGTAATGGAAACACAGAGTCTTACTCTATGTGAAGCTCGGTTTAGACAAAGTCTCTCCAGATTTTATGTAAAATAAATTTTGACAAATGCAATTGCATTATTTAAGCTGTTTCCACTTTGTAAATAGATGTTTGAAACTTATAAAATATGATACTGTCTTCTAACTAACAGAACACACAGGTCACCTAGAATTACGAATTTCGCCAGCTTTGCTTGGCGAGAATTTGTTAAAACATTGCACATTCTATACACAAAAGCTGGTTTCCATGGCAACTTATGTAGTGCAATATGCTTGCTACATAATGGAAATGCTGCATCTTTCTCTATGTGTAGCTTAGTTTTGATAAGTTTCTCTAAACGTGGAGCTTCTATATAGGATTAAACAGTGACAATGCATTAAAGTGCAAAAACACACACACATATTTCATGCACTTCTAAATTAGACAATATCTTTGTTTTTTTATATATATATTCTCTCTTCTTGCCTGTCTCTAAATAAAAGAGGAAAAAGGAAATGAGAAGAGAGGGGGAGAAGAAAAGAAAAAAAAGAAGAAAAAGGGACATTAAAGTGACATTTCTCATTTTAAACAATAATTGGGGTACACTACTTTTCACAGACATATGAACACAGAACAATCTAGTTTAATGAAATAAATAAATAAATAAAATAAATAATGTTAATGAGAGCATTGTGAAAAATGCTTCACACTATCTTCACTATAGCCAGCTATCATGAATCATTTTAAGCATTCTATGTCCGTTTTATTTAAAGACAGAGCATTTACTTGGATTTATGAAATAGACATGTTAGAGAGATAACAGATGAGGTGATTCCTTGAAAAGAAATATTTGAGAAATGTGCACAAGCTGTGGGAATAGGCATGCACCCTCTCATGTATTTCCTAACTAATTACTCCTATTAACTGAAAGGTGTCAGTCCCCCATACAAATTAACTTCCTAACATCCATTTGTTTAATACAATTTAAATAGATTTTTATATGAATAAACAAATCTCATTTTATGAATATAGTAAAAGGATGCAACTAATCAATAGCTTTAATTACGTGTGATGTTTCATTGCAACCAACTGTATATATTTACATAGAATGGAAAATATTAGAGCTCTGCAGACAGTTCTGAATTTAATTTAAAATATAACGGCAATGTTTAATGGCTGTATTCAATACGGTAATCTTTTCTTTTGTTTGAAGTAAGAATACATTGTCCTCTTGTTTTTTTTCAGAATCATAAAGAACAAGTCTTTCACTGCATATTAGTTAATTAATTGTTGTAGTATCACTATAGTCAAGATGTTATTTCTAGTTAGAAATATATCTTGTATATAAAAATAAGGTAGCATTATTAGCAACATATAGGTTGTACAAATATTGCAACACTAAGGTGTTACTGAGTTGTCTTTTTTACTGTCTAAAGTAATAGTCCATGGCAATCGTTTATTCTTAATTTGTTTAACTCTTGAATATAAACTGAGTAAAATCAATAATAGCAACATAAAAATATATATATGAAAAGAAATCTTACAAAAATGTATATAATCACTTAAATACTGCATTAATAGTACACAAACATTTTTATACTTTGAGTTGATTTCCAAACAAACCACAAATATATGCATAAAAAGTATTTATTTCTTTACATTTGCATATAACTGGAATAATCTCATTGTTAATCTAAATTTGCTATATTCACATAATATGCATGGTATTATAGAATGTGAAAATTAATAATTAATATACAATTACTCACAGTTCCCTTCTTGTGAACATAAAGAAATGTCAACTTGGAAATTAATTAACACTCAATTACAGCTATTATTAATGTATAAAACATTGTTATTAATTTATGTAATTAAGTTTCTAAAGCTTTATAAATAGTAAATACCTACAGGAGGGAACATCTACAAATGTAATCTATACTTTTAAAGATTAAAGTAATCTGCAAGAATTGAGCACTTATTAAAATTTAAACTTAACTTGAGAATATGCAATTACATTTCCATACTAACTTCATTCTAATGACATTTTTCTTAATAATTAACATTATTAGCATCAATTCTCATTTATAAGCATCATATCTTCAGGAACTCCAAATTGGAGCTCGGAGACTTTTGTATTTCTTCAATCTTGCTGTTAGACCTGAGGGATAATCTGATTGAACATTTCTGTTCTATCAGACTAGGAGTGCATTTCACTCCATGTTTGTTAAAGGGATTATCAAACTCAATATTTAATTGGTTAAATATGTTTAACGATATGTTTTTTATTTTCTCTTTTCTTTATTGGCCTATACTGAAACCTATCTTATGTTATACAATAGGAAAACTCAGTCTGAATATATTGCATAACATCAATAATATAGTTACACAGTCTCTAAGTAATGAAAGAATGCTGAACATGTATCTAATTATAATTGCTACATGAACAAATACAAAAATGATGGATTTAACCTTACTTTCTCTAAATATTAATGGATTAAAAAAGATCAAATTTACTAAGATACCTAAAATTATATAAAGCACAAGTTATATTTCTACAAGAATCCCACTTTAAAACTAATGATAAATACATTTGGAAGCCAAATGAATATTTAAAAATATCTCACTCTTCATATAAAAAAAATTAGAGAACACTGGTAAATATATATACTGGTTTCCTGGCATAGGGTTAAGTACAGTCAAAAAATATATAGACCTTATTAACAACCTGTATGATAATAGGAGGTGATTTTTTATTGCATCCTGGATAACTCAGAGACTACTAACAAAAGAAACCTTTTTCTTACCCCTATAGGGAAAGCCCTTAAGAAATGGAGTAAAAATTTAAATTGAATTGATACATATAGGTACAAAGAAACTAACTCTTTACTATTCTCTCACTGAGATCACAGATTTAATACCCAAACAGGAATAGACAAAATCTATATATTTCAAGACTTAAATACAAAAACAGTAAATTTTTCCATAACCCCATGTCCTTTTTCAGACCACAATTCACTTATACTCAAATTTCAAATAGACTTTAAGAGATTAACTTATGTAACAATAATTCCAGCTTATATCACTAAAATAAAACAATTCAAGCCATAGTGAAACTCAGAAGTCCAATATTTCTTAGCTACCAACTAGTCTGAAAATACAAACATAGTAATCTTATGAGATACCCTGAAGGCATTCTTATATGGCAGAATTCTTACTTGGTTCAAAAATAAAACAAAAGAATGGGAATCTGAATTACATAATATTTGAAAACAAATCATAGAAATTAATATAAATGATTCAAGAGATTCCAACACAAGAAAAAAGATATCGAGGAATTAAACAAAAATACAAGGAAATTTTACCTCACAAAACTAACTTGGCATTAGAAAAATTAAAACTCAATTCATATTCCGCATCACCAAAACACATGCACAATCTAGTAATGAGAATAAAAAGACAATAAAAAGACAAACCTTTGAAAATAATATCACAAATATTATCCATGAAGGAAAAAATAGCAAAAAAGTATTAGATATTCTTGAAGCTTTTAAATTTCATTACACTGAACATTATAGGAATAATATATAGGAATACTTATAGGAATAATAACACCCAATTCAACTTCTTAGACATGGATATAAATCTTTCTAAAATAAAAAAATACTGGAAAAATTAAAAACAGAAACTCAAAAACAAATCTCCCTCAAAGAAATAGCTGAAAGAATTAAGGAAAGCAAAAACAATAAAGCTCCAGGTATTGATGGAATCATAATTGAATTATATAGAATATTTCCAAACTCAGCAATTTAAATTTTTCATAAAACCCTAAATGAAATACAAACACAAAACATAATTCCACCCTCATGGAGATATTCACTAATCGCACTCATAAAAAAGGAAAATAAAGAATCTAGTAAATGCAGTTCATACAGACCAATCTCATTACTCAATAATGATTATAAAATATGTATGTCTATTTTAGTTAATAGAATTAAAAAAAATCTTTGATACACGTCATAAATAAAGACCAAACAGGATTTATTTACAATAGACATACTTATGACAATATTCAAAGAATTTTAACCCTTATAGACATTCTAAACAGAGATAATCAAGAAGCCCTTATAATAACATTAGGCATAGAAAAAGCTTTTGATACACTAAAATGGGATTATCTTTTCAAAGCTTTAGAAATTATGAATTTCCCCTCCATTTCATTAATCTGATAAAAACATATATACACATAATCTTGCTTATGCAAAACGTGATCCATTTACCTCAGAAGCCATTGAAATAAGCAAAGGTACAAAACAAGGCTGTCCTATGTCCCCCATTTCATTTGCCCTAGCAATTGAATTATTTGCATCAATAATACGTTGTGATCCAAAAATAAAAGGCATAAATATATATAACCAGTTCAATTCCAAAATTATGCTTTTTGCTGATGATATACTCCTTACCCTATCTGTTTCTGAAGAATCTATACAGGAATTAGACTTACAAGTTGAGCATTTTTTTCTTAATTCAGGCCTTTGTGTTAGCAAATTAAAATCCAAGTATTTGTTATTGAATAAGAAAAAATTATTTCCATTTGAACACAAATCATATAATTGGTAAACATGTTTCTTCTGTAGAATATTTGGGGATTATTCTATCTGAAAACATTGACACAACTTTAACCTTAAACTATAATAATATTATAAACTCTACAAAAACACATACAGAAAATTGGAATAAATTATATTTAAACTTAGAAGATAGATTACAATTAATAAAAACGGTATTACTCCCAAAAAAATTATATAGCTCAAGTTATTCTATGATTCCCAATAAAAAGTTTTTAAAAGAGATAAATAAAATTCTTATAAACTTCCTATGGTTCCCAAAAACAAACAGAATAGCCTTCTCACATCACATTAGACTTTGGGATTTAAGAGGAATTAACTTTCCAGATTTAGAGACCTATATTAAAGCATCTATTTTCAAAATAGTCATAAATTGGATGAATCCAAACTTTTCTTCTGCTTAGAAGACTTTGCATACTATTATTTTTTAAAATTAAAATAAAATAGCAAACCATGTGTTACTAAATGATCAAAATAATAAACTTTGGCACATATGTGTCAACTTCCAATATAACACAACAAAACCCACTAATCTATACTATACAAATTACATTTGCGACTTATTTAGAACTGCTATTAACACCAATGTAGACATAAAATTATGGCTTGAGCTATTAATGCCCTTTAGCACTACAACAAATGTTAATGATAACATTTATAAAACTACTAGCTGGGAAATAAAAAAATGACTTGCTGGCAGCACTGTATAAAGGATCAGAAAGTACTAGACAGTCAAGACAGTCAAGTGTTGGGAGGGTGGCCTAATGGTTAAGGTGTTTACTTTACAAACACAAGGTGCAGGGTTTGAGTCTCACAAGGGATAATTGGCTAAGTTTAAAATGGCTCGCAAGGGCAGTTAACTTAGTACTAATCTATGAACCTTCTATGAATAAATACATTTGATATATCAGATGCAGACTGGTAGTTCTTCAAAGTATTCTATCTTATGCTCAAGATCTAAATAGAATAATTAATAACTCATCCTTTAAAACTTAGCCTAAACTCATAAATTACATGTACAAAGTAATATATAATAATTGTAATTGGACAAATTCAATATCAAAATTATCTAAAATCCTAATAACTTATAAAGTTAAACCCAATCAGAATTACTACAACTTCATAACAAAAGGACAATCAATACATTTATCAACTGAAAGCAAAACCAATCTATTATACTCCATTAAGTAAACATCCAACTTACAAGCTTGGAAAATTTTCACATGGAAATTTCTGAATAGAGCCTTTTATACACCCAGCAAGATAGCTAATTTCAATTCATCCAAAAACATTATGTTGGAGATGTTCATTAAGTTGTGAAGCAGACTGGTCACATACTTTATATGATTGTAATAATATTAAAAAATACTGGGAATAGATAACTAAATTTTTTCAAGCATTTATACAGATTCATTTGTATTAACAAGGTCTCTAATTATTTTTAAATGTTAATGAAAAAACAGAAATAGGTTCATAGGTTCATAGGCTCATAGGTTGGTACTAGGCTGTCAGCCCTAGGGCCTATAAAAGCTTAGCCATAACAATTCCCTGGATATTTCTTCTCACAATATTTACTTCCCTGGACCCCTGATCCCCGGGGTGAATTTCCTATCTCCCATCCAATTGTCAAGATTCCTTTTGAAGAGGGCCAAGGATATGCTCTGCTTGACATGTATGGGCAGTCTATTCCAGAGTATGGGGACTCCCTGGGTCAGGAACCTGTCCCTCCAGCATGTTTTGTTCATTGTGATGACAAGGTTTAGATCCCTGGAGCGTGAGGAATTGGGATTTCTTTAAGTGGAGCATGTCCAACAGCTCAGGGTTTGACATGGCCTTGTATGTTAAGCAGAGATCACCTCTGAGTAGACGATATGCAGCAGAGTATAGCTGGAGTTTTTTTTAGATGGTCAGCACAGGGCATCTGCTTTAGGCCTGTGATTCTTTTAGTGAGGTATTTCTGAAGCCTTTCCAGCTGTTGCAGATGTCTTGTGAGGTACATACCAAATGGGGCATTGTACTCTATAATGGGTCTAATGAGGGATGAGTATAGTGGGACAGTAACCTCCTTTTTTCTGGATGAAAAGCCTTTAGTGATGAGGTGTGCCACATAGAAGGATTTCCTGACTGTTGTGGTGATGGGGTTATCGAAGATGAGACCACTGTCCACCTGTGTCCCTAAGTCTCTCATCACACTTTCAGTGTTTAGTGTACTGCCACCTATGTGGTAATTCATGTGTACATGTTTTTTCCCAAAGAAGATAACTATACATTTCTTGGCAGTAAGCTTGAACCATGGCTCTGGCACCAAGCATCTGTTTCTGTAAGGCCCTTTTTAAGAATATCCACATCATTTGGTGATTCAATAATGGCTCCCAGTTTGCAGTCATCTGTGAACTTTGTTATCCAGAGTCCCTTAGTATTGGCCTGTACTTCAGAGAATAAATGCCAAATAATACTGGTCCCAGGATTGAACCCCGTGGTACTCCACTTGTCACTTGTCTGAAGCTGGATTTGGAGTTGGCTACTTTTACAGTCTGGGTTCTGTCAGTAAGCCAGTTGGAAACCCATCGAATAATGTAGCTATTTATGCCCAGCTTAGTAAGTTTATCTCTAATTCCAGAGTAGGGGATGGTATCAAAGGCCTTGGCAAGGTTCAGATAGGCTGTGTGGACTGCCTTACCCTCTCCCACAGCTTTGGAGACTGATTCAAAGAAGTCAATCAGGTTCAGGAGACAAGATCGGCCCTTCACGAACCCAAACTGGGTGGGGTCCAGTGTTTGAAGGTTGCCAATGTCCTTGTTTTTATAAGTTCCATGATAATGCGTTCCATGCCCTTGCAGATCAGGCTTGTCAGACTGATGGGATGGTAGTTTCTGGGATCCAAGGTGGATCCTCCCTTGTGGAGTGGGATAACTGTAGCTGTGCGCCACTCAGTGGGCATGAAGCCTGAGGTGAGGCTATGATTAAACATGACACTTAGGTGAGGTGCCAGTTCATTTTGTAGTTCATGTAGTACACAGCTCGGGATGTCATCTGGTCCCATGGATGCTGTATTCTTAGCTTTGGAGAGTGTGGTTTCTACCTGTGTGGCTGTGATTACCAGAATTTGGCAATGTTTTGGTATTGAAATGGGCCCTTTAGTGGGTGAGAGGGAGGTGAAGTTGGCACTAAATCAATCTGCTAGGATATTGGCAATATCCTTCGGATCAGTATATTTAATGCCATTTTGTTGTAGCTCAGAGCAGATCTGAGCATCGGCATTTAGATTCTTGACATAACTATAGAATGCCTTGTGGATGTCTTTGGAATCTTTGGCAATTTTATTTTCATAACTAGCTTTGGAGGATTTTATGAGGTATCTTAGCTTCTTACTGAGGCTGGTAAGGGAGTTTTTTGCATCCTGGGATTTTCCTCTTTTCTGCAACAGTTTCTTCCTTCTGTTGTGTAGTTTGTTTATGGCAGGGGACCACCAGATTGGCTTCCTTTTTTTGGAGGAGTGTGTCTTGGTTCTATCTGGGATGGCATGATTCATGCATGAGTGGATGTGCTCGTACAGTGCCTTAGTGTAGGATTCAGCAGTCAATCTTTCAGATCCCGTCTACATGGGTGTCATGAAGTTTGTCACTTCTGACTTGAGTAGCATGAAGTTGGCTTTGGAGAAGTTTTTTACGGAGGTTTCCTTACTGGGGGATGGGGGTGGGATTTGGATGTCAAGGTTGATTTGCTTATGGTCAGACCTGACCAATAAGGGAGTCACCACTGTTGTGGAGCATCTATCTCCCATGTTGGTAATGACCAGGTCTCGGATATTGGAGTCCCTGGTGGGACAATGGATTAGCTGATCCAGGGCATTGGAATTTATGAATCCGAAGAACTGTTGGGAAAAGGTGTTGGTACCCGAGTAGTTTTCCCAGTTAATGACAGGGTAGTTGAAATCACCCAGTATTAGGGTGTTTGATTCTATCTTAATATTTTCCAGTATGTTTAGAAAGGTGTAGTGAGGATCTTGGGGCATGGTGAGGGATCTGTAGAAAGCTACAATTTGGATTACAGTCTTACCTAGTGTTAGTTGCACCTGGAGAATTTCAGATGCATTGTGTTGGGCAACTAGCCTGGAGGTGTGAATATCCTTTGTGAATATGGACACTCCTCCACCTTTAGTGTTTCGGTCCTGGTTTGGTGGCCGAAAAGTGTGGTAAGAGATGTAGCCTGGTATTTCAGGGGTGCTCTCTTGAACCAGGTCTCAGTTACTGCACAGATATGTATGTTTTCCATTTTTAGCAGTGCCTCGAGAGAGTGCATTTTGAGGTTTAGACTTCTAGCATTGAGTAGCATTACCTTCAGATTTTGCATGCTTGTACCTGTTATGGTGGTGGTTTTATCCTTTGAACTTTGCCTAAAAAAGGCACTATAGGGGTAGCAAGAGCTTTAGCCAGTAACCTGAATCCCAGGGGTGACAGGTGCAGACCATCTCTGGCAAAGCATTGTGGTTTGTTGATTATGTCTTCCCAGGCAGACAGATACTGGATCCCATTTTGAATGACACCAGAAACTTAGCCAATTGTTGAAGTCAATCATTTTGTCCTTATACTGTGGTATAATTCTGGGTGAAGGCAGGATGCTGCTCAGGACTAGGGTCATACCTGCCTGGGCCACATAATCCGAGAGCTCTTCCATGTCTCTTTTCATGTAGTCCAGGGAGGTACGTCTCAAGTCATTCACTCCAACATGGACAATGACAGAGTCATATTTGTATTTGTTGTGGAATAACTTGAGTGAATGCATTATGTGATGGATCCTGGCACCAGACAGGCAGCTGACTGTAATTTTCTCCTTGTTCAGCCTGGTGAGTGGGACATCAGTGTGCCTGACTATAGAGTCACCTATGACTAAAGTATTGGGTACATTGTCTTGCCTTAGGGGCTGTTGTTGGGTGGCACACTGGTGTTGTGAGCTATGTGTCACTTTGGTTGTGACTGGTGTTTGCTTGTGTTTCAGCTTCAGAGGTCCTTGTTGCTTGGGCAGGTTAATGTTAAGGGCCTCCACATATGTGGGTTTAGTGTTGCTATGTGTGGGTGTTGATGGTGTGGGTTTTGAAGGGCTATGTGTTGCTTGAGGTGTAGTGCAGGTGTTAACCTTCTCCTCTTGACTGTCTAGCACAGTCTTGGCTGGAGAGAGCTTTGCTTCCAGTTGGCTATGTAAGTGCATCTCTCACAGGTTGTAGTGTTGGCTGGTAGGAGGAGAGGGTTGTCTGTGTACATGAGGCATTTGCTGCATTGCCCCAGTATGCCCAGATTCACCAGCTGGACAGGAGAAATCACCGGAAGCTGACCCTTGGACATGCCTGTTTAAGTGCTCTTTTTGTAAAGTACAAGAGCTGTTTTCCCTTACCTTTACAAGGTACTTTGCAATTATAGGGTGTTTAGTGCCTACGTTTAATTTCTCCTTATTTGAAAGGAGCGTTAAGTGCTTGTATCAGTTTAAGGCTTCCTAGTGCTTTCCAGCAGGTTCTAGAGCAAGTGCTAGTCACAGGGGTTCAGATTTTAGTACTACTACTGAGAAACCAACTAGTTCTAACGGAAAATTTGAAGAGCAGACTTTCTGGCACTTGGAATATTTTAACCATAGCCCCGCGGTGCTGCACGATGCAATAAAATGCTCAAACACATGCGTTTTTAAGCCAGAAAGTTGAAAGGGATAGAAATCAGCCCAAAAAGGCTGGAAGAAATCAGTCCAAAAATGAACAAAAATGATCATTATCTTGTATGGACTATACTAGCAGTAGCTAGAAAGTGCATCACAAGAAAATGGAAATCCTCCTCCGAACCCATCATTGAAGATTTCTTGAACTTAATGAAAGAAACAGCTCTAAGGGAAATAAAATTCAAGGAGCTGAGAATCTCTCCTAAAACATGGATCAGTAATCCTTGGAATAAAATTATTTCTCTTATTGAAACATTAAAAATGGATACAGTCTGTTCTGTAAGAGATTAAAGAGACAAAGAAATCACTTGAAATGTGTAACTTTAACATTTTCACAGATTGTTTTTCCTTTCTTATTTAGGCCTTTTGTAAATATTGTATATAGACTATTTTATTTTATTCATCTAGAAAAGGTAATCATAATTATTGTTATTCTTGAAAAACAAAAATAAAAATTTGAGTAAAAAAAAAGATATAAACTGGGAGGGTACACATATTAAATATCTAGGTGTTGTTATTGAATTTAATTATAAAAACATCACTCACATCTAATTACCAGCAACTTATAAAGTCAATTACAAGTCTAACTGATAGTTGGAACAGACTGTCCTTCACTTTTGAAGACAGACTAACTTTAATCAAAATTATATTGTTGCCTAAAATCTTATTCATTGGCCAAGCTTTAAAAATTCTCCCACCTATCAAAATTAAAAAGAAAATAAATAAGATATTATTAACTTCCTTTGTTACCCCAAACATCCAAGAATTCCTCTTCTCTGGCACACCTCAAGCTGGGGCAATGGAGGCATAGGGTTTTCAAATATTGATTTTTATTTAAATTCTGCATTTCTTAACATAGTGCAGCTTTGGAATAATACTTCTTATACATTATATTGGAAATTATTTCAGTAACAATAAGACATTGCTTGAACCATACATTCAAATACATAGAAGCACCTGGGTTTATATTATCAGAAAGAAAACTTCAAACTCAGAATACCATATGGTCAAAATTTGAAGTTTTTGAATCCGAAAAATTTAAAAACTAAGATAGGCAAACTGTCATAAATTGTTGTTTGCAGGGGGGCAAGCCCCTTGCACCCCCCACATCCCCCGCTACTTAAATATACCAACTCCGAGATCGAATACAGTGCGGAAATGGCAGATTTCCATTTCCTGCACTGCAGTGTGATCCCAGAGTTGGTATATTTAAGTAATGGTGATGCAGGGGGGCTTCCCCCCAGCTTACATCCTTTTTTTGTTTGTTTTTTAAATAAATTTATTACAATTCGAAGTTTTCAGACTTCAATCACTGAAGGTCGATGTTTAGTGATTCGATGTCTGAAAACTTTGTTGCTCTAATATAGACCCAAGCATCTTATAGGTTCATAGGTTGGTACTAGGCTATCGGCCCTGGGTCCTATATAAGCCTAGACAAAAATGTTCCCTGGCTTTCACCACCCAAGAAAATTATTTTCCTTTGCCCCTGTCAAGCAGTGCCACAGAAGTGATCCCCGGGGTGAATTTTCTATTTCCCATCCAGTCGTCAAGATTTTTCTTAAAGAGCGCCAATGAGGAGCTTTGCTAGATATGAATGGGTAGTTTGTTCCAGAGTTTGGAAAGTCTCTGAGCAGGAATCTATCCCTCCAGCATGTTCTGTTTATTGTGGTGACAAGGTTTAGGTCCCTGGAGCATGTGGTTCGGAGAGATTGGGATTTCTTTAAGTGTAGCATGTCCAACAGCTCTGGGTTTGACATAGCTTTGCATGTTAGACAGAGATCGCCTCTGAGTAGGCAGTATGTGATGGAGTAAAGCTGGAGTGTTTTGAGATGGTCTGCATATGGCATCTGTTTGAGGCCAGTAATCTTCTTACTGAGGTATTTATGTGGCCTTTCCAAATGTTGTAGGTGTCTTGTGAGATACATACCAAACCAGGCATTGTACTCTATAATGGGTCTGTTGAGGGACGAGTAGAGAGGAACAATGACCTCCTTTTTTCTAGAGAAGGACCCTTTTGTGATGAGATGTGCCACGTAGAAGGATTTCCTGACTACTGTGGCAATGTGGTTATCAAAGGAGAGACTACTGTCCACCTGTGTCCCGAGGTCGCTTATCACACTTTCAATATTTAGTGAGCTACTGCCTATGTGGTAGTTCATGGGTACCAAGTTTTTCCCAAAGGGGATGACAATGCACTTCTTGGCATCGAGCTTGAAGCCATGACTTTGACACCAAGTATCGGTCTCTGTGAGGCCCTTTTGTAGAATGTCTACATCATTAGGTGATTTTATTATGGCTCCAAGTTTGCAGTCATCTGTGAACTTTGTTAGCCAAAGACCTTCTGTGTTGCTTGCACTTCAAAGAAGTAGATACCAAACAGGAGAGGACCCAGGACCAAACCCTGTGGTACTCCAGTCATCACTGGTCTGAAGTCGGACTTGGAGTTGGCTACTTTTACTGGGTGGGTTCTACAAGTGAGCCAGTTGGCCACCCATCTTGTGAGATAGGAATTTATGCCCAGTTTATTGAGTTTATCTATAGTTCCAGAGTGGGGGATGGTATCGAAAGCCTTGGTGAGGTCAAGATAGGCTGTGCGCACTATCTTGCCCTCATCTACGGCCCTAGTGACTGCTTCAAAGAAGTAAATCAGGTTTAGTAGACACAATCTACCTTTTACAAGCCCAAACTGAGTGGGGTCCCAGGTTTGGAGGTTATCTAGGTCTTTGTTTATAAGCTCCAAAATGATACGTTCCATGGCCTTGCTGACCAGGCTTGTCAAGCTAATGGGGCGGTAGTTTCTGGGGTCCATGGTGGCACCCCCTTTGTGGAGTGGGATAACCATTGCTGTGCACCATTCAGTAGGCACATAGCCTGAGGTGAGGCTATGACTGAACATGGTACTTAGGTGAGGTGCCAGTTCATGCAGTATGCAGCCTGGGATGTTGTCTGCTCCAATGGATGCTGTGTTCTTGGCTTTGGTGAGTGCAGTCTTTACTTGTTCATCTGTGATTATAGGGGCTTTGCATTCTTGCAGTATTAAGTTGAGCCCTTTGAAGGGTGAGAGGGGGTTAAAGTTAGCAGTGAACCTATCTGCCAGGATGTTGGCAATATCGGTTTGTTCTGTATATTTAGTGCCACTGTGCTGTAGCTCAGAGCAGATCTGAGTGTTGCCATTGGGATTCTTGACATAGCTGTAGAATGCTTTGTGGTTAGCTTTGGAATCAGTGACGATTTTATTTTCATAACTGGCTTTGGAGGATTTTATGATGGATCTCAGCTTCTTGCTGTGGCTGACCAGGGAGTTCCTCCAATCTTGGGATTTTACTCTGTTTTGCAACAGCTTCTTCCTTCTGTCAATAATCCAACCTGAAACTCACACAAACTCATTGGTGTCATCATTTATGAAGAACTCAATTTTAATCCGCACATACTTCTATGCACCAAAAACTAGGTCTGCTTTATTGCAACAAAAATTTTCTAACCTCTTATGCTAGACTCTCACTAGCACAGGCACTCCTCCTTCCCTCACTTCTATATGCTGCCCCAGTACTTACTAACATTCAGACCACAACCTTGAACAAACCAAAACAAACTTACCATAAGATAGCCAGATTTGTTGCAAATTCCCCATATAAGGCACATCACTACCTTGCCCTTAACCCTCTCCAATGGCTTGAACTTCCCCAACAATTTCTGCTATCACAATTCCAAATGTGACTCTCCATTCTTTAGAAACCTTCCTCTTGTCCAGCTCTGTCTTCCTTTGCCTCCATATATTCTCCATACTTACTATAATCCACCTACTATTCTGTTGGTTAGATCTCTATGTATATATATATATATATATATATATATATATATATATATATATATATATATATATATATATATATTCATTACTCTGTATAAACTTTATGTAGTTCTTCCTTGTGCATGCATGCCTTTATTATTCTGCTTTTAACCTCCTGAAAATCAATTTTTATTGTAGTAATCTGATTTAAATATATTAAATATCTCTGTTACTTAAATTGCTGTCATTTTGGGAGATTTTCTCCTCGGGTCTCCACTGAAAATGGGCCCTAAACCAGTTGGACCAATCCGGTTAACAATTTTTAAATTTATTTTATTTAAGTTTGATGACCAGGGTCATCCACTGGGCCAATAAAGAACATGTTTTAGTGGAAACCCAGGGAGAAAAGCTCCAAGAATTAGTTACAATGATTACATTTTGCAAAAACAAAACACACAATAGTATGTACAGAAAAGTTAAAAAAAAAACATATTTACATAAGAATAAACAATTTGTCATAAGATCATAGAGTACATATTGACAATGGCTACTAGCCCTTGGCAGCTAGGTAGACTGAACATTTACAGAATACATAAACATTATGTCAGAGAACTTAGCAAGGACATTTGTAAAACATACAGCTGCTAGGTCCTAGCAGGATTATGTGCAAAAATGATTGTGAGGAGAGAATGAGTGTTTTTTTATATGTAAAGTAAAGCATAGTTAAATGGATAGTAGAAAGGAAATTCAGACTCTGGAAGGGGAATAGAAAGTTTAGATTAGAGATGAAGCAGTAGTTGAGGTTTAATATGAGTTGGTTTTCAGTGGAGAGTAATAAGAGAGGTAGGTTTATGTTGGAGCATGACAGGGGCATTCTCGTTTAGATGATAGATGGGAGAAAAGCAGAGATTTGAATTTCATATGGTTAGGTAGGTTGCGTAGGTGAGGGGGGAGAGAGTTCCATTGTTTAGCTAAGGAGAAGGACATTAATAGTTGGCCTGGTGGTCGCGATGGTTTGTGGAACTGGAGGAGATTTTGGTTTAAGGATCTTAATGAGTGGTTGGGTATATAGCTTTTTAAGTAAGTGGCGAGTGATGGGCAGTCTGCAGGTTTAAAGATGAGCTTATGGGCAATGACGAGTTGTAGGTAACTGAGATAGTTAGGTAGTTCAAGCCAATTGAGGGTGAGGAGGGAGTGGCAGTGGTGGGATGAGTTCTTTGAATTGGTTGCAAATTTGCAGATTTTGTGGTAGCAGTTTCCAAGTTTGGATTGTAGGCCAAGTTGGAGATTGGTGAACAGAGGGGCACCATACATAAGGGAGGGGAGCAGGAAGGTGGATGCAAGGAGATGTCTGTAGAGGAGATTTAACTTCTGGTGGGTTTCCTTAATTGTGGTGAGGATGTGGGTAACTTTAGTTATTCATCAATGATGATGCTGAGAAGCTTGGTATTGGGAACAATTTCAAGGGTGGTGTTGTTTTGGCTCTGTATGGCGAAGGAGGTTTTGTCTATAAAGGAGTTTTTGGTAGGGGAAACAATCATTAGTTTACTTTTATTTGCATTTAGAGCTAGATGGTTAGACTTCATCCAGGATTCAGTTGTTGAGAAGGCTAATTGAGTTTTTGCTAGGAGATCAGAGGGGCAGAAGGCTTAGCAGATAATAGTTGAGTCATCTGCATATTGGATGACAGATGATTCTGGGATGAAGTGGTGAAAGTTGTTAATGAATAGGTTAAAGAGTAGAGGGCCAAGAACAGAACCTTGAGGGATGCCTGTGGGTGTGGGTAGGAAGAGGGAGGTTGAAGTTTTCCATTGCACAGCTTGTTGGCATTTGACAGGTAGTTGGAAAACCAGGCAATGGTGGAGGGAGAGAGATATATGGTAGAGAGTTGGGATATGAATAGGGTGTGGGAGATGGTGTCAAATGCTTTTGATAGATCTAGGAATACTGTAGATATGAATTTTCCTGAGTCACGTTCCAGGTGGATGGTTTCTAGAAAGGAGAGAAGGACAGTCATGGTACAGTGGCTAGGGCAGAAGCCGTGTTGGGTAGGGGAGAGGAGATTGTTTTTGGTTAGTTGTGTCATGAGTTGTGATTGAATGTTTTTTTTTCTAGTATTTTAAAGATGGGGGAAAGGATGGCAATAGGCCTGAAGTTGTTGATGTCTGTGTTTTTGCCCCCTTTGTGGAGGGGGATGATGTAGCCATAATGCCAGATAGAAGGGACATATGACTCGTGTATGAATCTATTTATAAGAATAGAGATGGGATATGTGATGCTGTCTGCTGATTGTTTGAGGAAGGTGGGTGGAAGATTGTCAGGTGCATTGCGGCAGAGTTTGAGTTTAAGGAGAAGTCTTTTTATAGTGCTTGTGGGGATGGGAGTAACGCAGAAAGGTGTGGAGGGAGGTAGATGTTTGTGGTCATGGTTGGAGTGGGAGGGGCTGGATATTATGGGTAGGAAGGAGGAAGATAGTTTGGCAATGCAGTTAGTGAAAAACAAGTTGAACTGGGTGGCCGTATCAAGGTTGGAAAGATTGGGATTTAGGCAGGGACATTCTTTATTACCAGGGCGCAGAATGGATGAGATTGTGTCCCAGAATTTTTTGGGATTAGTTGAGTGCAAGGACTGCAGCTTGAAGAAGTGTGCTTTATGGTCTTTATTTATTAGTTTTTTTGTGGAGTTTCGAAGCTGTTTATACTCTAGGAGGGAGTTAGGATTTTTATTTTTTTGATATTGTTTCCATTTTTTCCCATAGATGCATGGCTAGTCTAGTTTCTTTGGATAACCCAGGGCAGGGATTGGTTTTGACTCGTTTGGTTGTCAGGGGGGCTTGCTGGTTGAGGAGGGTTGGGAATGAGTGGTTGAAATAGGATACGGCATTCTGAGAAAGTTAGGGGTTGAACGAGGATAGGTTGTGGGTTTGGATGTAGAGGTGCTGTTTTTGTAGAGGAGATGGGAGGCAGTTGGAAAAAGCTAGTAAGTGATCACTGAGAGGATCAGGTATGATTCCAGCTTCGGTGATAAGATTTGGGTGAGTTGTATGGATCCAGTCAATGATGTGCCTAGAGGTACCATCTTTATTTGGTCTGGATGGAGAGTGAATTCGTTGGGAGAAATTGTATAGGTGTAGTGTATGGGATGGGGCTTTGGAGTTAATATTGGTCCAGTTGATGTTGGTGTCCCCGAGGACATAGGCTTCAATTTTTATGTTGGAGGAAAACCAGTAGAGGATGTTTTCAAGAGTATTGATGTTATCACCAGGGGCAATATAGAGGCAGTGACACATATTGACTTGTGGTTATTTTCAATAAATCTATAATAATTTCAGCATTGGCAAAGGTTGGAATTTTATTGGTGTAGGGAGTTATGATATGGCAGGATGGGTAGATTATAGCTACCTCACCTCCTTTTTTGTGGGTTCTGTCACTGTGAATCATTTAGTAACCAGGTGGCAATATTTCATTATCTTTAATGAAGGATTTGAGCCAGGTTTCTGAAATGGCAATTATTTCGGGGTGGTTATGTGAGAGCCAGGCATGGAGGTTTGGGATTTTATTTCTAAGGCTTTGTGCATTAAGAGTAGCAAGGTGAATGGACTTAGGTTTTGTGGGTTGACTGGAGGGTATGGTGACATTAGTATTAGAGATGGGTCTGGGTTTAGGGTGGATATCACCAGCTGGAGAGGGGGAGATATGGTGGAGGAGTAGAGTGAGGTAGTGACTTTTTGGTAAGACATTTTAGGGATGAGTGGAGGGTGTGTGTGGAGAGGGGTAGTTTGGGTTTGAATATGTGGATTAGGTTGGAGGTGGAAAGTTAATGTGAGATGTGTGAGTAGGAGGGGGAGTGAGGGTGATGGAATGAAGTAGTATATTGTGTATGAGGGAAGTAGTAGACTGTGTATGAGGGATATGGTAAGAGTTAGGAAATGGTATGAGATAGCTAAGAGAGGAGAGGCAGATTAGAAGGGTAAATAAGGAAATGGGGAGTGTTGATATGCAGAGCATTGTGAGAGGAGGTAGTAGAGTGTAAGTTGAAATGTTTGTTTTTGCAGGTGGGTGAGGCTTAATGTAGTTGTTATTGTGATTGGTGTGGAGTGGGGTGGAGAGGAGTTACTGGATGTATAAATGTAGAAGTAGCAGGGGTGGGTGGGAATAGGGGGCACGGTAGGGAGAGGAGTAAGCCCACAGAGTGAATGGAGTGGGTAGAGCCAAGAAAGGAATGGGAGACCACAGCGAAAAAAACAATGAGTGAATGGGACTCAGAGACAGAAAAGGGGCTACAGCTATAGAGTCAGTGTTTTATAATTTTTATGGTGTATGCTGCCACCTAGTCATGAAAGGAGAGATGGGAAAAAGAAAGGATAATGAGGACACTTCATTTAATTTAATTCTAAGTAAGCTTTAGGGGAGAAAAGATAAAAACTGGAGGGTCAAGAGCAGCAAGCGGGCTGTGGTGGGCTGCTATCATGCATGCAGGAGGTAAAATTTACAGTTCACAAAGTTAACTAGCAACAAGTTGTATTGTTAAGGCTACAAACACTGAGGCTTCCTTTGTTAGGAGATATCCACACTGTAGGGAGCATTGAGTGGTCCCTGGAGAGCAGGCAATTCAAGAGCGTCTTCTTAGTTTATAGAAGGGAGGTGTTCCTTGTTTTTTTAGGGGGGTTGTAATGCAGGGAGGGAGCACCTGATGTAGAAGGCTGTAAAAGAAATAGAGAAAGACAAAATTCAGCAGTTACATGGCAGAACAGGGGAGGATCAGGAGGAAAGGAAAGGGCTGATGTAAAGTGATTCAGGCCATAGAGGATTTGTACTAGAGTGAACAGTAAGCAGAGTAGGAGTAGAACAGATTAAGATAAAGGGTGTAGTAAGAGGGAGAGAGAAGAAAGAAAAAAGATCAGAGAGGTAGGAAACTTAGCAGCATGTAAACAATGCATTTGTAGGTAGGAAAGTCCTTGAAAAAAGGAAAAAAATACAAGTTGCTTAGGCAAAGGGAAGAAAGAGCAGTGAGAGCAATTCAGAGTTTCAGTAAAACATCAGTTATTGCTGGATATGATTTGTTTAGGCACATGCAGCATGTACAGATAAAGAAACATTCACTGTTTTGTATTAAAAAATAGTAGCAGACACTTCACTGTTACGTACTCAACAATAGTAGCAGGCATTTTACTGTTCCATATTAAACAAAAGTAGCAGGCAGTTCACTGTTCCATATTAAACAATAGTAGCAGGCATTTCACTGTTCCATATTAAATAGTAGCAGGCATTTCACTGTTACATATTAAACAATAAAAGCAGGAATTTCACTGTTACATACTAAACAATAGTAGGAGGCATTTCACTGTTACGTACTAAACAATAACAGCAGGAATTTCACTGTTCCATATTTAACAAAAGTAGCAGGCATTTCACTGTTACGTACTAAACAATAACAGCAGGCAATTCACTGTTCCGTATTAAACAAAAGTAGGAGGAATTTCACTATTACGTAATCAACAATAGTAGCAGGCATTTCACTGTTACATATTAAACAAAAGTAGCAGGCATTTCACTGTTACGTATTAAACAATAGTAGCAGGCATTTCACTATTACATATTAAACAAAAGTAGCAGGCATTTCACTGTTACATATTAAACAAAAGTAGCAGGCATTTCACTGTTCCGTATTAAACAAAAGTAGCAGGCATTTCACTGTTACATACTCAACAATAGTAGCAGGCATCTCACTGTTACATACTAAACAAAAGAGGCAGGCAGTTCACTGTTCCGTATTACACAAAAGTAGCAGGCATTTCACTCTTACGTATTAAACAATAGAAGCAGGCATTTCAGTATTCTGTATTAAACAAAAGCAGCAGGCATTTCACTGTTATGAACTAAGCAATAATAGCAGGCATTTCACTGTTAAGTACTAAACAATAGTAGCAGGCATTTCACTGTTTCATATTAAACAATAGTATCAGGCATTTCACTGTTATGTACTAAACAATAGTGGCAGGCATTTCACTGTTCCGTATTAAACAATAGTAGCAGGCATTTCACTGTTCCATATTAAACAAAAATAGCAGGCATTTCACTGTTCCGTACTAAACAAAAGTAAAAGGAATTTCACTGTTCCGTATTAAACAAAAGTAGCAGGCATTTCACCATTTCATATTAAACAATAAACACAGGCATTTCACTGCTACGTACTAAACAAAAGTAAAAGGCATTTCACTGTTCCGTATTAAACAAAAGTAGCAGGCATTTCACCATTTCGTATTAAACAATAAACACAGGCATTTCACTGCTACGTACTAAACAATAGTAGCAGGCATTTCACTGTTACCTACTCAACAATACTAGCAGGCATTTCGCTGTTCCATAATAAACAATAGTAGCAGGCATTTCACTGTTACGTACTCAACAATTGTAGCAGGCATTTCTTTGTTACGTACTCAACAATAGTAGCAGGCATTTCCCTGTTCCATTTTAAACAAAACTAGCAGGCATTTCACTGTTCCATATTAAACAATAGAAGCAGGCATTTCACTGCTATGTACTCAACAATAGTAGCAGGCTTTTCACTGTTCCGTATTAAATAAAAGTAGCAGGCATTTCACTGTTCCGTATTAAACAAAAGTAGAAGGCACTTCACTGTTCTGTATTAAACAAAAATAGGAGACATTTCACTGTTACGTACTCAACAATAATAGCAGGCATTCCACTCTACCGTATTAAACAAAAGTAGCAGGCATTTCACTGTTACGTACTCAACAATAGTAGCAGGCATTTCACTGTTCCGTATTAAACAAAAGTAGCAGGCATTTCACTGTTACTTACTAAACAAAAGTAGCAGGCATTTCACTGTTAGGTACTAAACAATAGAAGCAGGCATTTCACTGCTATGTACTCAACAATAGTAGCAGGCTTTTTACTGTTACATACTAAACAATAGTAGCAGGCATTACACTGTTACGTACTCAACAATAGTAGCAGGCATTTCATTGTTCCATATTAAACAAAAGTAGCAGGTGTTTCACTGTTCCATATTAAACAAAAGTAGCAGGCATTTCAGTGTTACGTACTAAACAATAGAAGCAGGCATTTCACTGTTACGTACTCAACAATAGTAGCAGGCATTTCACTGTTCCATATTAAACAATAGTAGCAGGCATTTCACTGTTCCATATTAAATAGTAGCAGGCATTTCACTGTTACGTATTAAACAATAGAAGCAGGAATTTCACTGTTACATACTAAACACTAGTAGGAGGCATTTCACTGTTCCATATTAAACAAAAGTAGCAGGCATTTCACTGTTACGTACTAAACAATAACAGCAGGCATTTCACTGTTACGTATTAAACAAAAGTAGCAGGCATTTCACTTTTATGTATTAAACAAAAGTAGGAAGAATTTCACTATTACGTAATCAACAATAGTAGCAGGCATTTCACTGTTACATATTAAACAAAAGTAGCAGGCATTTCACTGTTATGTATTAAACAATAGAAGCAGGCATTTCACTGTTACGTACTAAACAATAGTAGCAGGCATTTCACTGTTACATATTAAACAAAAGCAGCAGGCATTTCACTGTTACATATTAAACAAAAGTAGCAGGCATTTCACTGTTCCGTATGAAACAAAAGTAGCAGGCATTTCACTGTTACATACTCAACAATAGTAGCAGGTATTTCACTGTTACGTACTAAACAAAAGAGGCAGGCATTTCACTGTTCCGTATTACACAAAAGTAGCAGGCATTTCACTCTTACGTATTAAACAATAGAATCAGGCATTTCAGTGTTCCATATTAAACAAAAGCAGCAGGCATTTCACTGTTATGAACTAAGCAATAATAGCAGGCATTTCACAGTTAAGTACTAAACAATAGTAGCAGACATTTCACTGTTCCATATTAAACAATAGTAGCAGGCATTTCACTGTTATGTACTAAACAATAGTGGCAGGCATTTCACTGTTACGTATTAAACAAAAATAGCAGGCATTTCACTGTTCCATACTAAAAAAGGTAAAAGGCATTTCACTGTTCCGTATTAAACAAAAGTAGCAGGCATTTCATATTAAACAATAAACACAGGCATTTCGCTGCTACGTACTAAACAATAGTAGCAGGCATTTCACTGTTACCTACTCAACAATAGTAGCAGGCATTTTGCTGTTCCATAATAAACAATAGTAGCAGGCATTTCACTGTTACGTACTCAACAATAGTAGCAGGCATTTCCCTATTCCATTTTAAACAATACTAGCAGGCATTTCACTGTTCCATATTAAACAATAGAAGCAGGCATTTCACTGTTATGTACTCAACAATAGTAGCAGGATTTTCACTGTTCCGTATTAAACAACAGTAGCAGGCATTTCACTGTCCTGTATTAAACAAAAGTAGCAGGCATTTCACTGTTCTGTACTAAACAAAAGTAGCAGGCATTTCACTGTTACGTACTCAACAATAGTAGCAGGCATTCCACTCTTCCGTATTAAACAAAAGTAGCAGGCATTTCACTGTTACGTACTAAACAATAGTAGCAAGCAATTCACTTTTACATACTAAACAATAGTAGCAGGCATTTCACTGTTACGTACTCAACAATAGTAGCAGGCATTTCATTGTTCCGTATTAAGCAAAAGTAGCAAGCGTTTCACTGTTCCATATTAAACAAAAGTAGCAGGCATTTTAGTGTTACATACTAAACAATAGAAGCAGGCATTTCACTGTTACGTACTCAACAATAGTAGCAGGCATTTTACTGTTCCGTATTAAACAAAGGTAGCAGGCATTTCACTGTTACATATTAAACAATAGTAGCAGGCATTTCACTGTTACATACTCCAGAATAGTAGCAGGCATTTCACTGTTACGTACTAAACAGTAGTAGCAGGCATTTCACTGTTACGTACCAAACAATAGTATCAGGCATTTCACTGTTACGTACTCAACAATAGTGGCTGGCATTTCACTGTTCCATATTAAACAAAAGTAGCAGGTACTTCACTTGTACGTACTAAACAATAGAAGCAGGCATTTCACTGTTACGTATTAAACAATAGTAGCAGGCATTTCACTGTTACGTATTCAACAATAGTAGCAGGCATTTCACTGTTATGTACTCAACAATAGTAGCAGGCATTTCACTGTTACGTATTCAACAATAGTAGCAGGCATTTCACTGTTATGTACTCAACAATAGTAGCAGGCATTTCACTGTTCCGTATTAAACAAAAATAGCAGGGATTTCACTGTTACATACTAAATAATAGTAGCAGGCATTTCACTGTTATGCACTAAACAATATTAGCAGGCATTTCACTGTTACATACTCAAAAATAGTAGCAAGCATTTCACTGTTACGTTCTAAAGAATAGTAGCAGACATTTCTCTGTTCCTTTTTAAATAAAAGTAGCAGGCATTTCACTGTTCCGTATTAAACAATAGCAGCAGGCATTTCACTGTTATGTACTAAACAATGGGTCTATATTAGAATATCGAAAGATGTAAACACCGAATGTTTAAAGGTCGAACTGTATTTAGCGAAAGCTGAAACAACAAACATACAGAACAGCGAATTTTCCCTAGGGAAAACATTTGCTGTTCCAAAACACAGACACACAACAAAAGCACACCAAACAAACAGCAATCCACACACATAAAATCTTACACCTAACCCTACACTAAGCTATGCACACACCACTAACTATCCACTTACCTTAACCCAAACCCTAACCCTAAGGTCTGTCACTATCGCACACTCACCTCACCCGTGTCCTAACCCTAACTCACCTACCCCGCCCTAACCCTCACGTCCACACAATCGCACATTTACCTGACGCATGCACTAACCCTAACTCACCTAACCCACCCTAACCATTACATCCACAGAATCACACACATACCTAACCCGCACCCTAACCCTAACTTACCTAACCCACCCTAACCCTCATGTCCACACAATCGCACACATACCTAACCCGTACCCTAACCCTAACTAAACTAACCCACACTCAATCGCACATTTACCTGAACCCAACCTGTAACTTTCTATCACCGTGCTGAAAATACCGAAGCAACAGAAATGGACAACCAAATTCTTTCCCTAGGAAAAAATTTGGTTTTCTGTTGCTTCGATATTTTCAGCTTTCACTGAATGCAGTTCAATATTTAAACATTCGGTGTTTACATCTTTCGATATTCTAATATAGACCCCTAAACAATAGTAGCAGGCATTTCACTGTTCCGTATTAAACAATAGAAGCAGACATTTCACTGTTACATACTAAACAATAGTAGCAAGCATTAAACTTTTTCGTATTAAACAAAAGTAGCAGGCATTTAACTGTTCTGTATTAAGCAATAGTAGCAGGTATTTCACTATTACGTCTTAAACAAAAGTAGCAGGCATTTCACTATTACATACTCAACAATAGTAGCAGGCATTTCAGTGTTACATACTCAACAATAGTAGCAGGCATTCCACTCTTCCGTATTAAACATAAGTAGCAGGCATTTCACTGTTACGTACTAAACAATAGTAGCAAGCATTTCACTGTTACGTACTAAACAATAGTAGCAGGCATTTCACTCTTACCTACTCAACAATAGTAGCAGGCATTTCACTGTTATGTACTAAACAATAGTAGCAGGCATTTCACTGTTACGTACTAAACAATAGTAGCAGGCATTTCACTGTTACGTACTAAGCAATAGTAGCAGGCATTTCACTGTTACGTATTAAACAATAGTAGCAGCCATTTCACTGTTACGTATTCAGCAATAGAAGCAGGCATTTCCCTGTTACATACTCAACAATAGTAGCAGGTATTTCACTGTTCCGTATTAAACAGAAATATCAGGCATTTCACTGTTATGTACTAAACAATAGTAGTAGGTATTTCACTGTTACATACTCAGCAATAGTAGCAGTCATTTCACTGTTACATACTAAATAATAGTAGCAGGCATTTCACTGTTACGTACTAAGCAATAGTAGCAGGAATTTCACTGTTATGTACTCAACAATAGTTGCAGGCATTTCACTGTTCTATATTAAAGAAAATTAGCAGGCATTTCACTGTTCCGTATTAAACAATAGTAGCAGGCATTTCACTGTTCTGTATTAAGTAAAAGTAGCAGGCATTTCACTGTTCCATATTAAACAATAGTAGCAGGCATTCCACTCTTCCATATTAAACAAAAGTAGCAGGCATTTCACTGTTACGTATTCAGCAATAGTAACAGGCATTTCACTGTTACGTACTCAACAATAGTAGCAGATATTTCACTATTCTGTATTAAACAGAAGTATCAGGCATTTCACTGTTACGTACTAAACAATAGTAGCAGGCATTTCACTGTTTCGTATTAAACAGAAGTATTAGGCATTTTACTGTTACGTACTAAACAATAGTAGCAGGCATTTCACTGTTATGTACTCAACAATAGTAGCAGAAATTTCACTTTTCCATATTAAACAAAAGTAGCAGGCATTTCACTGTTATGTACTTAACAACACTAGCAGGCATTTCACTGTTACGTACTCAACAATAGTAGCAGGCATTTCACTGTTCCATATTAGACAAAAGTAGCAGGCATTTCACTGTTACGTACTAAACAAAAGTAACAGGCAGGTCACTGTTTCGTATTAAACAAAAGTTGCAGGTAACCTGTATTGTTGTTTACTATTGCTGCAACTTTGTATCTCTATTTATTATGTACATGATGTGGAGCTTTTCTTCCCGGGCATCTGCTGAAAAAGGACCTGCGTCCAATTGGAATTTCCCAGTAAACAAATGTATATAAAATAAATAACATAAATATTTCACTTTGTCGTATTAAACAAAAGTAGCAGGCATTTCACTGTTCCGTATTAAACAATAGTTGCAGGCATTTCATTACAGTATACTGGGTACAATCCATGTGCTAGCTAATATTCATTCAGTGAAATATTTTTGCAGCATCTAAAGATGAGACACACCACTCTAGGCAGTAAAAATATGCTGAATCAGCAACAGTCGCTAAGCCGAGAGGTGAAGAGCACACACAATCACTGAAATTTCAAACAAGAAAAATAGCCAACTGGTCCAGCGCTGGGGCTAGTCAGGGATAGGTCTCCATGCAAGCTCGCTATACAATCAGCATAAAGATTCCATTAGTTGGTATCATTTCAGTACATAAAGTTAAGGAATATAAAGTTCCATGTGTTCAGCTTAACATTTCTTAGTGCTATACCTACCAGGAAGCGAGATGAGCAGCCCAACCGCAGGACCGTTTTTAAGGGTAGTGGATACACTGATCTAGCTTTTTAAAAATGGAGCTGCAGATAGCACCAGCTAGAAGCAAACTCCTGGGAGGAAGTTTGCTAAGAGAGAGGGGATAAGATGAAGAGAAAAAAGGTAGGACTGGAGAGGGTGGGGAAAGGGGAGGTAAAGAGAGCCAAGAAAGGAGTGAGAGACTACAGAGAAAAAAAACAATCAGTGACTGGGACTCAGAGATAGAAAAGGGGCTACAGCTATAGAGTAAGTGTTTAATAATTTTATCAAGTTTTATTAGTATGTGTTTATAGCCAAGAAATTGCTGGGTAATATTGCGGTTCAGAAGTATTGGGGAGGAGAAGCACATTTACTGAAATATACAGTACATATATTTATATTTATTTATTTGACATATACATATGTCAAATAAATAAATAAAAATGAATGCTTGATATCTTTTGATACTCAGAAAATGTTAGATTTTAAGAAGGGTGACCTATTATATAGGAATCAGGTTCTTTCAGCTAATACGTTCTGTAGATTATTTGATTGGCAGATATAGTTTGCAAAATTGCAAGTGGCCGGACATCCAAACTTGCAAAGACTGTATACATACTAAGCTCATACCCTCACTAGAGGCATATAATAAGAACATCTTAGAAATCTTAGATTTTATCTCAACAATTATTAATAGCTCACCCAAGAATACTTCATGCATATCTGTTATTTATAAAATTCTCAGAAATGATTTTTGCAAAACAGATGTTTCTTTTTGGAATAATTCAAGTGAAGTTAATAAGTATTCTCAGAAAAAGATAAAAAACTTTGTTTACAGTCGATGAAGGAATCCACATCTTCCCTGTTCTGGTGTGTATACACATGGAAATTTTTACATAGATGTTTTTACCCCACATAGATTAGCAATAATGTACAAGAAAGATGAAATGGAATGCTGGAGATGTGGACACCCTGATACTGACTGGATACATATGATTGTTAACTGCAAAATAATCTCCCTATTTTGGTTAGACGTTGGATATCTTTGTAAAGCTGTATGAAATGACAACGGTATCATCTCTGACTGCCTTATCCTTTTCCTGAAGTCATTCTAAAAATCATATATATATTTTTATTTATCTATTTTACATTTGTTGACCGGGCTAGTCTAACTGGATATTTGTCCATTTTCAGTAGAGGCCCGGGGAGATCAGCTCCAGCATGAACAGTAAAACAGAGTTAACAACATATAACAAAGACATGTATGAAAACAGTACAGTGGTAGCATTGGTTAAAAGAAATAATATAGTAATATAATTATAGGATAGACATTATGCTAAAAGTTAAACTAAGTAAAACAAAACAGGTATTGCACATCAGAGTAAAGTATTTATAATTTATCCTCTTACTATGAGAAAAAAAAGTAACAAGATTTAGAGGTCTAGGTTGGAGGCCTAAGTTAGGGGAGTGGGGAAAGGGGTATGAGTAGAAGGGGAAAAGATTTCAGTCTGGGTTAGCACAAGGACAGAACCACTGAGTTTTAAGATGTTCTTTAATATGTTTTTTGAATAGAGAAGTAGAAGCTAGGTTAGATAGTTCAGGAGGGAGCTGATTCCAGTTTTTACCTATAGTGTTTGAGAACAGTGAGTCGCCAGCTTTGTTGTTAGATTTAATCAAGGAGACCAGGAGTTTATTAGCAGAACGTAATGTAACTAGATTTTTATAAGGTGAAATCAGATTAGTGAGGATAGGGGTATCATTGGGGTGGTATAGGATCTTTTGAGTGACACGTAACTGTTGACAGAGTAAGTGGTTATGCAATTCTAGCCATCCTAGTTGTTTGAGGTTAAGACAGTGGTGAGTTTTGAAGCGAGTACATGTAATGAATCTAGCTATGCTATTGTAACAGGTAGAAAGTTTGGTGATGTTGTTTTTTGATAGGTTAGTATATATAGCAGAGGCATAGAAAAGGGTAGAGATGAGGTGGGTCTGGGCAATGGTTTTCCTGGCTGAGGGGGTAAGGAAGGGTTTAATTCTATAGAGAGTACCAAGTTTTTTGTTAACAGAATTTATGGTGGCGTTAATATGGTCATCATAATTAAGACGATTGTGAATTGTAACACCTAGTAGGCAGGTGGTAGTATCTGGGGTTATGTTGGTAGCATTGTTAGAAGTTATGGCGAAGAATGGTGTGGATGATTTATGAGTTGGAGTAAAGAGTAGTAGTTTTGTTTTTTTAGGATTAAGGAGGAGGCAATGTTGCATAAACCATTTTTCAACATTTTGGAAAACAGTTTGGGTGAGGGACTGGAGGGAGGCTATGTTCTTAGCAGTACAGATTAAGGTCGAGTCATCTGCATATTGAATGCAGGTGGCTTGAGGTATGTTCATGTGGAGGTCATTAATGAATAAGGAAAAAAGAAGGGGACCTAAGATTGAGCCTTGTGGGACTCCAATATTTACTGGGAGTAATGAAGACAGATTGTTATCCCAAAGCACTGCTTGCTGCCTGTTTTGAAGATCACACCTAAACCATTGTAGTGCTAGTGGATCAAGAGAATGGTAATGTAGTTTGTCTAGAAGTAAGTTATGGTTAACCACATCAAAGGCTTTTGACAGGTCAATAAATAGTGCAGAGGAAAAGGAGTTATTGTTAGGATTTTTATATATAGTCAGTGAAGGATAGAAGGGCAGTCGTTGTGCTGTGGAATGGTCTGAAGCCATGTTGGCAGTTGGCTAGTAGGTTATTTTGTAGTAGGTGGTTGAGTAGTTGTTTGTGAATACATTTTTCCATTATCTTAGCTAATGGGGAGAGTAAGGCAATAGGTCGAAAGTTAGAAAGCTCAATAGAAGATCCACCTTTATGTAGAGGGATGATGTGGGATACTTTCCATATGGTAGGGATTTTGCCTTCAGAGATAGTCCTGTTAATAAGTATAGATATGGGGTAGTCTATAGCATTTGCAATAATTTGTAGGTATTCAGATGGGAGTCGGTCGGCAGATGGGGTGCAAGGTTTCAGTTTCTTAAGTGGCTTATGAATAAGAGATGTCAGAACAGGTTGTATATGAAAGGTATGAGATGAAGTTTTGGAGGTATTTGGTGGGGAAGCAGTAGATGGAGGTAAAGAATTGGCTAGGGTTTGAATGGCTTCTGTAAAATATTTATTAAAGGCATCAGGCATCTGGTTGGAATTATTGTGGTTGAAGCCTAATGGGGCAGGAGTAGTCGAATGTCCTGGTTGAAGAAGTTTGTTTATCCCTGACCAGAATTTTTGTGGAGTTTGTTGACTGGTTTGTTGGAGGTGAAGATAAAAGTCTTTTTTGTCTCTAAGAGTATCTTTCTTGGTGGCATTTCTTAACTGTTTAAAGAGGAGGTGATCAGATGGACATTTGGTAACTCTCCATTTAGCCCATAGTTTGTTTCTAAGGATCATTTTTTGCTTAGTTTGTTTTGTTAACCATGGGGCAGATTTGGTTCTTATCCTAGTAGAGCGATAAGGTGCGTGATACTCTAGGATTTAAAGAAAGTTAGTGTTGAAGTAGGTCACAGCCTCATCAAGTTCAAGATGGGTCAGTGGTGACCAGTCACATGCTTGCAATTCATTCAGGAAACTATCAGGATTAAAGCATTTTTTTGAGCGGGAAGTTTTGAGTTTATGAGTAGTTGGGATATGAAATCTTTGTCTAGTAATGTAAGTAAGCATATGGTCACTAATATTATCAGGAAGGGTTCCTGGAGTATAATTGCTAGGGTGGTTATTAATAAGGATCCAGTCAAGAGTAGATTCTTTCCTGTTAGGTTTGTGGATTCCAGTTGGAGTGGTTATTAATTGAGAGAATCCATAGAGATTTATGTGGTTAGTAGGGTTCTGGGAAGTACAGGTTAACCAGTCTATGTTGAAGTCACAAAGTACAATGGTTTCCTGGGGTAGTTCGGTAGTGAGGAAATTAAGTAAGTTTTCAAGAGTATTAGTATTGTTTCCAGGGGGAAGATACATACAAATTAGGTAGATAGATTTGGTGTTGTTAATTTGGAGTTTAGTAGACAATATTTCAGATTTGGTGTCTAGAGATGGAAGCTCATTA